>NC_042495.1:118324710-118344169 GCF_005508785.2 Acyrthosiphon pisum | reverse complement strand
GAACAAATGCTACTCTGAAACTATGAAAAACATAAGAAGTTCTATTGGAGATCATAATATCTGTATTTCAATCGACGAAACTACCGATTGTGAGGGACGATATGTAACGAATTTAATTGTCGGTACATTAGAAATAGATCGACCAAGTCAGACATTTTTACTTCATTCCGAGGCTTTGGAAAAAGCAAACCATAGCACAATTGCTCAACTTACATATTTTTAAACAACATTTTAAGTGCATATTTAAGTAGATATTTAAAAATAAATACATATTTTTTAACATATTACAGAATTATTAGAAGCATATTTTGAGAATTTTTTGTGCATATAAATCCGGTCCCTACTTATTACATTATATGTACACGTTATTAGGTAAGATGCGAGGCAATTTTTAATGGCTGCAGAGATATCTGTAATTCAACCAAACCGATTTGTGTGATTTAAACTAGGTAATAAAAAGTGTTCGATAAAAAGATGAGCCAACAATTTCGAAAACTTTGAAAAATCAATAATGCGGGGTTTACTAGTCATTAGTACTAGTCACTCGCACTCGCACATTGCGTGTAAACAGAAAAAAAACAGTGCTTGGTATTTGTTAAACCGGGAGGGCGAGTGAATAGGACGCCGTTCTATTTACTGACGACAAGTAGCTACCCTCTACACGACTCTACTCTGCTCGTGGTTGCACTCGCAACATATGTAACGGTGACCGCTTGATGATAGTGCTTAGTAAACACTAAAAGAAATTCTGTTTAGTGCGAGTGACAAGTACTATTGAAAATTATAACTGCGCATCGTATAAACCCGGCATTACTCATGATTATAGATATGATATCGGCGTTTTTGTATTGTAATAGACTTCCATGTGTTGCGACTTGCGTCGTATCAACACATATTTGTCGCAACAAGATATGTTCATAGCCCCCACTAAGTCTAAACTGTTGTTGTTATTGTTGTCGCCGACACGTTTTTTACGGACGGCACAGCGTTCGCCGTGACGTAGTAGATGACAGCGAGTGGCATCATGGGTTTTAATTATAATGTTGGAAATAATCGAATGATTAGTAATTGCAAAAATATATAACCGAACGATTAACAGTCGAAGTAAAAATAATCGAATAATAATTAAAAAAATGTGCTATTGAAAAATAACTATTCAAATGACCGAATGATTAATTCGAACTATATACGATTTACGTTTGTATGACATTTTCAATGCAACTACAATCAAAACTGTTAGCAGCCAACTTTGTATTTTGTAATAATATATAGATTATCATAATATACAATAATTGATCTAGAAATGAAAAAGGTAGGGCCAGGGCATAGACGAAAAAATTTACTTCAAGTGCATAAAATCATAGAGTATAAACTATGTAGAGCATTAAGTTTTATACATGCATGTCATAAAATAATAATAAGAAGAAACTTTAATAGCAAAACTACCTTTTAGCTGCAAGAGCGAAATCGGAAGTATGTAAGTACCAAAGTACCCCCCCCCCTTTTTATCCAGGATTTTTTTTAAAGGGGAGTGTTATATTATATTATCTATGAGTGATTCCGTTTATATGATTTTTAAGCATATTAATATGTCTGTAACTATATTATTATTGATCTTGATTATAAAAACCAATCGATTATTCCGATCACTAGTTTAAATATTCGCACTGCAGTTATTACAAAATGTCTGCGTGTGAAGTTACAACTTTGACATTAAATATTAAAAATAGTAGGTACGAAAGAAAATTGTATATTAGCATAATATTGGTAAAAAATAATTAATACTAATTTTGTTTAAATTTTTTTTGTGAAATTTCAGTGCAGGTTACAGCTAGTAATCTATAACAATAGATATACTATTAATATTGTCGATGACTCAAGATTTATATATGCTATTGTCATCAACCAGGGTAGTCCAATATCAACCATGGTATCAACCAATATTCTTCTGCAGTTTACTGTATAGTATTAATTATTGTTTTGCCACGTTGGGTCAAAATTTTCAAAAAAAAAAACTGGAGTAGTAAGGGAAATTTTCAAAAAAAATATTTCCAAAAACGTTAACTTTATAAGAAAACGAGTGTTTATCTTCATAGTTTCTTTGTATACTAGTAGCATATACATTATTCTAATATATTCTAATAATTGTAATTAGTTTTCAGAAAACCTTGACAGGTGTTTGGGGCAAAAACCCTACTTTTGGACTTAAGGAACTACAATGACCCTCCCCCCACTAGAAATTCTTGACCACACACCTGATTATAATATAAATATATCGTACGTAACTATTCAACAAAGACTTGTATATTCAGCCATTATACATAGGTACCATTATAAGTATATAATTCCTAATATCATAAAAAAAAGCACATAAGTATACGTAAAATCATTGTGTATATAATTATTTTGGAATTATTGTTACGTACTTATGTGTAATTTGTCTTGTCCGCGTCTTGCCCTTGATTGAAGAATCGCGGAAACGAGACGTACAATCAAAATTGAACAGTAAATAGATATTATCGAATGACCTTTACAGCTAGTAGACTCCTCACCTCATCAAATACTTTATTATGTTTTGGTGTAGGTACTTGTTATGTAATGCACAAGACGGATGTGTTGGGATACTAGATAAGTACTTATTTGAAATGCATACTTGTATCATTAATTTCCTATGCCGAGATTTTTCACCAGGTGAACCAAAATATACACAAAAAGAACAATGCGGTATGAAAAAAATCAAAAAATTAAATATTCAACAATAATTCATATAGTTGCCATGCAAAACTAGGCGTATTGAGTCATTCTTGAAAAAAACTTACCACTGACATAACAATGTCCACTTTACATTAATTCAGGGTCTTGGGAATGAATAGCCTGCACAGCGCGAATAAAAAACCATTGAAATATTGCAATATCTTAGAAGTTTTGATGCGCGTTCAAGTTCATGGGTTTTAATCAGTTTACCATGGTAACATTATGTACCGGGCAGCGTGTGACGTGCGTAAACATAAATGCGTCATCGACGGTGAACGTACTAACCACCGCTGCGGTTGACCACGAGTCACAACATATTATACATATTATGTAGATTTCGATGACGTCACGAAAAAAACCGTAGGGTATCCAAGCAGGAATGCTGTACTGCAGTATTTAAAAATAATTATAATAATATCCGTACAAATGTGGGAGTTGAAGTTTACGAATCGAAAAACAAAAATTGGTCGTAGAATCTTTGAGATGATCGATTAATCGTGTACGCTGTTATTGTATTGTAAAATATACGAATCCCGGATACCCCGCATCAGCTATAATATTCTATAGTTTATATTCTACGTCAAAGGAGTGCTCGGGAATTTTTAACGGGCAGGGAGTGGCTGAGAAGATTCAGATAGATTCTATATAGTACTGTGGAAGGGAGTAATGCGAAAATAATATTAATTATTATGATACTGAAAATAACCATACGCATATTATTTATCTATTCAATTTTAAGTAGGTAGATAACTTATTATTGTATTATTCAACATATTTTATAATTATTCATTTTATATTTTCAATGTTAAGTTTCTGGGAAATGGAGAACTAAGTGTCGAGTGCACAGGGTGGGATGGGTGTTCAAGACTTCTCCTAACTAGGACACAAATTTACATAATAACATTACAATAAGGAATGTCATTCAGTGTAAATGAACACGATTTTATTTTAAATATTGTTTACTGCAGTCTGTAGGTACTATCGATTATTTTTGGTATAGTTACCTAACATTATAATAATTTCAAATGTATAATAATTAATAAATTATTAATAATAATAATCGAGACATAATAGCTTAAAAAATAATTTATTCCGTAGCCCGTAGCACTTACATTTGGAGAAGCTAACCATTCATTTTGCAGTATCGAAAATGATCATTCGCTTATTTTACTATGGTAGGTATATACCATAATTGTTAATTATATATAGGATACCTACATATCTATAAATATAAAAATGAATGTATGTCTGTTTGTGTAGTGTTTGTGTCTCCATATTACCATGGCAACCAATTTTATGTTATTTTGAAATTTCCGATGGAATGTTTTGTATATAAATAGTTTCCATGGTGATATATAAAACATATTATTCATATAGAGTTCGCAATTTTAATGGACAACGAAGTGCACGGGATTAGATATTTTTATATACCTATACTGGGTGATTCTTTTATCATAGAACACTCATTATTTCAAAAAGTATAAATTTTTTTGAAAATATTCTTTTACATAGTTTCTATTCGCTTATAAAACAATGTTTTTCTTAAAAAATTATATTTTTAAATATTTTTTATCCTTATAATTTTTTAAGTTTTTTACTTTTTTGAATGACAACATAGGGTTTTAATTTTATTTTCCAAAGCAGAATATTTTTCTTAATATTTTGATACATGAAAATCAAATTTGGGGCGAGTAGTTTATGAGTTATAAATATTCAAAGTTTGATGAGCGGAGAAGTGGACAAACATTTCGCGGGGTAACCCCGTACCACTCCATTCCGCTCATCTAAACTTTGTATATTTATAACTCATAAACTACTCGCCCCAAATTTGATTTTCATGTATCAAAATATTAAGAAAAATATTCTGCTTTGGAAAATAAAATTAAAACCCTATGTTGTCATTCAAAAAAGTAAAAAACTTAAAAAATTATAAGGATAAAAAATATTTAAAAATATAATTTTTTAAGAAAAACATTGTTTTATAAGCGACTTGAAACTATGTAAAAAAATATTTTCAAAACAATTTATACTATTTGAAATAATGAGTGTTCTATGATAAAAGAATCACCCAGTATATAGATAGATTAGACATCTGGGCAGAAGATAGGCTAATTTAAAAAGAGAGAGGATCAAACCCGTGAGGTGCTCAAGCAAGGATTTTGAGATTTCAGATGGAAATTTAATATGAACGCCTAGAGATATGGTGGGGATGACTTTTTCCGTAACCGCAATTTTGGTATCCACCTTGTGTCCGGCTACAGGTAGGTACGTAGCGTAGGAACCTATATATATAAGAGGATAGCAACATTACAAACAAACACCGATTGAGTTGGTTATCCGCGGAGATTCCGTGTCTCGCACACTTCGCAGTTATACTAGATCGTCGTCGTATATCGTCTTCAATAACGTAGCCCGACTCTAGAACAGTCCGCATAATAATTTCTTAGTAATTCGTGTCGTACGCCGTCAAAACCAAATATAGTGCAATGGAAACGGCCGGTGGTATAGCCGAAACATTTAGAAATGGGACGTTCTTAGTTACGGGGAGTACGGGATTTTTGGGGAAAATACTCACGGAAAAATTACTCAGGTCTTGTCCCGTGAAAAATATCGCGATTCTCGTGAGGAGTAAAAAAGGATTCGACGCCAGTCAGAGGGTTGCAGATATCTATAAACAAGCTGTAAGTATATACTAATATATAAATACGTTTTGTTTGTCGTTAAATAATTTACATATTATTACACGGAGGTTTTTTACTGTACTTAAATGTGTTTAATGCCTCCAAAATATATGATTACTATTATAGTTTTCAATTATAACACAATATTAATAGACACGAATAGATTGATTCATATAATATATAATTTCCACGACAGATTTAATATCTCTAATAATATTATTAATTATTTAAAAATAATAAATTCCAACATCCAAGTTAATAATCAAAATTAATATTGTCATGAAATTACATAAACATCCTTTGAATTTAAATTTTTAAACTATCATATCAAATACCATTGAGCATAATATATAATCATTAATCATTTAATTAATTATTGACAACAAAAAATAAACGTAAATGTAATGTAAACAAATTATTTAAAATATTAAGTAATAACGTTATTAAAAAATATAACTTTTGTGTTTTTTTACGTAGAACCACTCATATAATTACTACTATCATTTTAAAACAATATAGGCATGAACAATTTAAAGTTGTCTAATTCTATCATTATTGGGTCAAATGTTGGAAACTTGAAAAACATGTTAGAGAAAATAACTTATATATATACTTTATTTAAATAAAAGTATGTTTAAATCATTTCTATATCCTATGAATTATATTATCTCGTGTATCGATTCATTTTTAATTTTTTTATTTGATAAAACCTATTCAACAAGGATCTTAAAAACAGATTTAATCTATAAAATATTAATTGAGAATTACAATATAATGATTACTTCTCATGTCTCATCAACTTTTTTTTTTATACCTTCCTAGTAAATACATTTTTATACTAAATAAAACGTACAAATTAGAACTCTTATTTGTAAGTTAATATTAATACTCAATAGTAAGTTGATAAGTGATATTGATTCCAGATATATTAACTTTTAGGAGTCAAGGCATTAAAATAATTATTATAAAAATGTTTCTTGAAGTAGAATCTATTAAACACATTTCCTACTTAATTTATGCCATTATATTTTTGTATTAAGTGATCAGTGTATCAGACAATATTAATATTTAAGTCTAGTTTAAGTAATAAATATTACTGTATTTAGTACTTTATAGGTTATACTTACAGTTGTTAATTTAACAGCTAAAGCTAAGCTAACACTAATTTACTAGTTCACTCGAGTATGATTGAAAATAGTTCTACAAATTGTATATAAGTACTACAACTATATAGTGCTTTACTCAATAATTCGTTTTTCTTTCTTGAACGTGTAGGTATTTATCTATAACATACAACTATTTGTATTTCTTACTAGGTAGGTAGTTATTTAATAATATATTAGCTGTCTTTTAACTTTTTTTTGTATCAGTTTTTATATTACAAATATATTATATAGCCTTTAGAACATTACCATTATTTTCATTATTATTTATAAAATCCATAAGTTTATTAAAACTAGTTGTGTCTGGGTACTCTTCTAAAAAATTATAAGGGACGACGTCGAATCTTACTTCATCTGCCCAAGACAATCAATGGCAACCATTTATAAACAAAACAACAATTTCAATTTCCACGATTAATCTCAAATTTTACACTCATAGCTTCAGTGGTTTCGCCTAGGCCCTAGCCCCTAGGGAATGTTGAATGAGTCAGTCAGGAAAACTTTTTTTATATATTAAATAGATTCCTTATTTGTTGTTATGTGTTTTTTTTTTTTAAATTGAATATACGTTAATATAATAATATATTAATATATATATCATTACACATTATTATGTATATTTTTATTTTAATACTATTTTCGCAACACTAATAATTTAATAACAATCAACATCACACGCAAACTTATACAGTACCTATACCTATAATAACGTTAATTACAATTTTAATTTTGAAACAAAGTTAGGTTAAAAAACATAATTTTTACATCAACAATACAAACTTCTGGATACACTTCATATTATTATAATATGTATTAATACTTAAATATTTAATTTCACAAATTATTATTTATTTTTTTGAGATTTGATGTTTTAGTAAGTACTTACCTATATGCACTTGATGTCGTCATATTACGTTTTTGTACGTTTTCCTCGACGGAACTATAATAAATCAATGAAATATTAAATATTATAGTAAATAAATATTTCAATAATCAATAATTAACAATTCATTAATTAATAATATACTATCCAAAATCATCCCGTTAATAATCAGTTCATCATACCATATTCCTTATAAAATCTAATTAAATAGTAAAATACATGTAGTAATACTATAAAACATCCTTGACAGAATTATAGGCTGACACACCACTCATCTCCGTTCAGAATAATTGGCTTATTAGATATAAATAATAAAATTGATTCAAATCTAACACATCCATTATAGCTCTAATAATATTTTATTTCAATTTTGATAGCTTTTCGACCGACTTCGTGATGAAAAACCCGATTTTATGGACTACATCAAAGTCATAGATGGGAACATCGAAGAAGAATCGTTGGGTTTATCGACAGCAGATCGTAACTGGATCGTGGAAAATGTGAATTTTGTTTTTCATTGCGCAGCTACGATCAAATTCAACGAAGCCCTGGAGTTGGCGACCAAAATAAACATCCAAGGAACCAACAACCTGTTGACATTAGCTGCGCAGATGAAAAATCTTAAGGTACAAGCTCGCAGTATGCACGACTGTGTTGTACAAAATATGTATAATAATAACAGTATTTGTACCATATTTCCTTAGTATAGTTTTGATATTATAGTGTGCACAGAACCTGTTTATTTTTTTGTAAAATACAGACTAAAGTCATACAGTTGTGTGTGCAATTCCGTGCATATAATGAACAGGTTGTCATAATTTATTATTTTGCAGGGTTTTGTGCACGTGTCGACGGCATATTCACACTGTCCAAGGAAAGAGATTAGAGAACAATATTACCCGACTCCGGTCACGGCCAAGGAGCTAAAAAATATGCTGGGGTCAGACGAACTGTCCGAATCTAAGTAAATATATTTAATAAATTATAACGGCGTTGATGACGGATATATTTTTCCTTATAGTAATATTATTGATTCGACTTAAATAATAGGATTTTAGAAAATTGGCCGAACACGTACACTTTTACAAAAGCAATCACGGAAGATATGATATCGACAAATGAAAACCGTTTGCCCATTTCCATTTTTCGTCCATCGATTAGTAAGTATTTATTTGATCGATATAATAATATCATAGTAATAGATACGATCTATTTCTTCGATCATTAGTTATAATAATAATCTAAATTATATATGCCTTCGTCAGTGGTCGACAATAATTACTGTATATAGAATAGTTATTTAAAATTCAATACTATATGATTACGGTCAGGAAAAGGCTTTAGCATGGCTTAAATATACAAGGTTATTGCAATAGTATACCCGCACTACATAATGTTATCACGTTAAGGAATTAAAATGACAGCGTGAGGAGACGACTTATACTGGCTAATGGCTATACTATATGATATTATATACTAAGATATGGACTGTACCCTTATGCTGCAATTTTATATTTGTTCGATAACAATAATATAGGCTGTGTGCAATAACCTTGAATATTTAAGCCACGGTCTTTAGTAAAAATACATTAAAGAGATCACTTCAATTATGACTCTCAAATTTAACGATTAGAATTCTGCAATAGTAAACACATCCGGCTAGCAAAATCACATATAACGATAAAAGATCAAATGGTAGGATTATCATACAATACCGCGTATTGGAAAAATGGGTAAATCATCTTCTAGATATATAATATTAATTATAATAATATTAATATATACAGCGTTTGAGTAATTTATGTGTATACATATACATATATTAGGATAAATTACACATTATTTTCAACCATCATATACTAGAGATCGCTTTGATAAACAGGATGTCAACAGTACTGCTAAAAAAATAATATAAACATAAAAATAACCTAATCAAGCATAGTTCAATGGCATTATCACTAGGAAAGGGTAAACTACGATATAGGACAAATACGAGCAGAGTAGAGTTGGACGTGATTCGCGATTTGCCAGAGCCAGTACAAACGCTATTGTATTTACAACCAAATTTTGCTACAAGTTTTAAGTGTCATATAAACAAGTTAATAACAAATTCAACTCGTGTTATTATACTTCAAAATGAACTCTGTACTTGGAATCACTACATACATTACGTGCCCACGTTGAATGTTCAATTTTAAGCTCTTAAAATAGAATAACTTTAATATTCGTTACTCAGAACGTTTTCTCCAAAACAATTCGATCCCGTATTAAACTTTTGAAGTTGCAGTCACTAAACACCTGTACGAATTACCGATAGGCATTAAATGTCAAATAATCGAAAAAAATTCTATTCGCGTAGTTTTCGAACCGTGCACTTGATTCTATCGATGAGATATCGTTTCCATAGTGCAACAACAAATCACTTACGATAAAACGGAAGATATCAACTTAAAGTCTACACATTAGGTACTACAAAATATGTCTGGATCTTTGAAAGTAAGTCCGATCTCAAATATTCTGCAGACCATCACATTAACACAGCTATTGTCAATATACTATTGTGGGTATTGGTAAATAAGTAATATATTGCCATCTTTGTATGAATTGGTATACTTCACTCAGGTTAAAGAATCAAGTAATTTTTTGTATAATTATATAAACCTAACATAAATAGGACATAACACGATGTAAATCGTATTGCATGTGCAACGAAAATTAAATTACGGAAAATCCGTTTTATAAAACGGGCATGGACCAATCGCGCCAAAACAAAATTTGATTTTAGGGTCAACATACCAATTATTGCGCAGCTTATATTTTACGGTTAGTGTACAAATTGCACATGTATTCAAATTTGCCTGGCGGCTACCTTCAGATGTAGAAATATTGTTGTTCGATCTAATTCCATCAACAATAACATAAACATACTTTGAAAATTAAAAACGTATTTATTGATTATTTGATTGATTGATTACTGGTTAGAGTGACTGCTAATAATACATAAATATTACATTTTATAACGGTATCGGAAGTTTTATGAAACGTTATTATTATTACGGACATTTGATCAACGTGATGGACGAAAACAAGTTATCACTTTCATACATTTTATATATATGATAATCAAAATGTAACTTGTTAAATGTGAAGAAAAAAATTCTTTATTTATTTCTATTATATTATGTACCTATTATGCATTAATGCTCTCAAAAAATCGACTAGTGTAATAATTTATTATATAATTATAATTAAAAACTAACTAATAAATCTTCCTTGGGTAGTATAAAATATTTTGAGCACAATTGGTCTATTGACCCTATATTCTATGATGTATAAAGCGCAATTATTGGTCCATCGACCCTAAAATGTTTAAAGCGCATTATAATTGGTATATGAAAAGGTCATTTTAAGCGCAATTGGTAAACTCCCAATAAAACGACCAACAACAGTTAAACTAGTTTAACTGTTTAACATAACAACTAAATAGATTACTTGTATTTTATTTTATTAAATTTGCACAAATAGTACATACTAGGTAATAGGTATATACATTAATTATAGTTATATAATACTGGCTGTCACCTGCGTGTAGCTCCGCTCCCGTGGATAGTTGCAGAGGTGGGCATTAACTAGTTAAAAAGTTAAAGTTAAGTTTAAAAGTTAATTTATTTTTTAACTTTTTAACTTAACTAGTAAGTTTATTTTCTAATCAACTCATGAACTTAACTAGTTTAATTTACTGTTGAAATAACTTAGCTTTCCTCAGTTGATTTTAAAAAAATCTATCACGTTGAAAACAATTTGAAATTTTTCGTTTATACGTAAATATTACTATATCAGTATAAAATAAAAATAACCCAATAGAAAAACACAAACGTTTGCTTGATAACATAATTTTGTGTATATTAATATATTTTATTAAGTTGTAAATTATATTATACCATGCGAGTTGCAATTATAAATGTTTTTAATGAAATTAATAATTTTAAATTACAAACTGAAAATTGTTATGGTTTAATGTTATATAACTTATAATATATATGAAGGTCATGTACACATCTCCATGTATTATGACATTCAATTGCTATACGATATAAAAAAAATATATTTGTTAAATTATTAATTTGACATGAGTATAGTTTAAATTATCTATATATATATATAAGAATCTAACTTGATTTTGGAGACGAAGGAAACCGGTTTGTTTGTTTATTTATTATTGTTGTTATTATTATTATTATTATTATTATTAATTATTTATTTATTTGTTTGCATTTGCATTTTACCGTTTGAAATATAAATTATTCATTGAACAAATAATTTATTGTTACATTTTTTTCTACCTTATCTCTATTCTATAATAAAAAGAATAAAATTTACCACTCCAGTGGTTGAATTCAAAACGTAAGATACATAATTTTCAGAAATTAGCAAAAACAATAACTATAATATTATAATTATATTATATTATTTGTATAGCCAAAAAATAGTCATATGTTTTTAAATTAAATTATAAAAAAATAATTTCTTCCGGAGGAAGGTCGGACAGCTAGTTAAATAATAGTAAAGTAAAAGTAAAATGATATACAGTGAACATTATGATAAAAGTTTAATACAATTATTTTTTAAATTTATAAATTAGAAACTAGAAAGACACATTCACAACCCGTGACACAAAATCTGGACTTCCTTTTAAAATTTATAGTATAAATTATAATATAACTTATTCGGGTATATTTTAGATTCTGAGCAAAGCAAGTGGCTAGTGGTTTTACAATGGTATTCATTTTTTTTTAAAAATTTTTTTTTTTATATCCTGTACACAACATTTCTACCAAAAGGAGTGGTTCGATTTTAACACATAGTACCTTATCAATTTTATCAATAGTTATTTAATGCCACGTGAAAAACCACCGAATATTACGAAAAAACGCTAAAAATAGGATTTTAAATTCTAACGCTTTGCTTATCATCATAGAAACGAAAAAAAAATTGTAAAATCAATTCAACTTACATGTTAAAATAAATAATAACATAAGATATCCAGACTGACAAACCGTCTCCGCTCAGAATCGTTTTCCTTATACAATGATATTATATCATTGAATTCAAGTCTAATAGGTACAATCCATTATACAATGACCCACTTTTAATCTACTGTACAGCAGAGCGACATCCACTTACCTGTTTTTTAAAACTGAAATTATTTCTGCAATAAATGATTTTTAAAGTTTTTAAAGATTATTATTTAAAAAACAACAAAAATGAGTTTTCAATCAGAGCTTGTCAATAAGACTAAAAATAAAATAATGGAATCACAAAATATTTAGTAAACTGTTTACCAACCTTACCTTCTAGCCTCTAAATTGTTTAATTTTAATCGATTTTAAACGCGTTTTACGCAGGTACAATTTAAACATATTATCAGGTATTATTAGCGCAGTATCATGCAGTTGAATATTTTTTTAGTGGCTACAGTACATTTTGTAAAATTTAATGAAATCACTAAAAGAATGGCAAAGTATTAACCAACAACATCGGTGAACACACTTTATTGTTTTTCCTAAGGCCGTTTAACCATAGATTAAATATAGGTAGTAATATATTAATTAATCTATGGTTTAACTAATTATAATATTATGATGTCATTATTCGTCATGCAGTGGTGTAGGTACACACGAGGGGGTAGGTTTTTTCATCAAGTAAAAAAAACTTAAATATATTTTAACAAATCATATGTCATAATATAGTATATACCTAAAAGATATATATTTTGAAATGTGTTTATACCTACCCCATCTGTGTCCATGACTGTATAAATAAAATATAAATAATAACTCAAAAACCATGGAATAATTATATATACTCGTAATATTGTTTTATTTTGTATAACTAGTCAATTTGTTTTTATAATATTTTATAGTCGGATGCACGAAGTCCGAACCGGAACCAGGATGGTTGGAAAACATGAACGGACCCACAGGAATATTAACAGGTGTCATGGTCGGATTCTTGAGAACGATCAACCTCGCCATAGACAAAGTAACCGATATAATCCCAGCAGATTATACTGCCAACGCACTGATCAGTGTTATGTGGGATACCGTAAAAAGGTAGATGATAATAATATTATTATACTATAACAATAATTAATAATAAAATATGAATGAAGTAATTAAATTTTTATTATGACTTGCTTCTAATGAAACATTATTATAGCACCACAATAATTATTATATTCAATTTAAAGTTAAATTAAAACAAAGCCCCCAGCAAAAAAAAAAATTAAAATTAATTTATTAATTCAATAATTTTGTGGAGGTAAATTTTATCTCCGTGGGCTATGATATTATAATAAAAATTTATCAAATGTGTGTACTATGTACATTGTATAATGTATTATTTAACTTTATAAATATTATAATTAATATCATATTATGATATACGTACACCCAGTGCTCGAATTGGGAAAAATTAAGTATAGATTTTCAAAATATTTCCCTAACACATAGGCATATATAGTGCAGAGCTGTATTATGATAAAGTGTATTATAATAATTTGAATTTTGTGTACGCGCGTTTTGTATATAATTTAATAATTACGATAATTTGCAGGCATCAAGACTGCGATTACACAAAATATGAACAACCAAAAATCTACAATTACGTTTCAAGTGCTGATAGCCCGTTAACATGGAACAAATATATTGAAGGAATGACTGAACATTACAATGTGTCACCACCTTTGCGGTCAATGTGGTACGGGTTTTTCATTGTGTACACCAACTTGTGGATCGGCATGGTTTTGAAATTTCTCCTGCACCGGATACCGGCAGCATTTGTTGACTTTTTGTTAATCATAAGCGGAAAAAGTCCCAAGTAAGCGACTTATTGTGTTATTTATTTTATTAATTAATTTGTTATTTATCTTCTTCAAAATCGCAAAATTATATTTAACTATTAATTACAATCATTGATTATTGCGTTGACAAATTAATTAATATTATAAATACTTTATAAGTTAATAGCATACACAAACGATATCGTAAGTTAAATTTAAAGTTAGAAGTTATACTTTTGTTTCTTTTTGTCTCGTAAGAGTTACAACTTCAAGTTAAATAGAAAAATTTATCTATTGCGATCACTCAAATTGTACAGTAAATCTGATTTTCTGCTGAAACCGCGAACAAATTGTTCTGTCACACCTTGTAACTTCTGTACCTAATACGTGATTTATATTATAAGAGTTTTGATACTTTATATTTCTAATTTAACGCCAAATTTACAAAATAATAACCATTTATTAACAACAAATTATATTTCAACGTCAATAATACACGAGTAAAAATAGTTGGCAACCTATAATATTATTAATATTATTACAATTTAAAAATATGTTTGTACAGAATGTTGAAAATGTATGCGAAAACAGAATTTATGACGGGTTTACTTCACGTGTTTACTACGAACCAATGGAAATTTGACAATAGCAATACCGTCAAACTGTTATCGTCACTAAGCATAGAAGACCGCAACCAATTTGAGTTCGGCATGGTCAATTTTGACTGGAAATCATATACAAAAAGCTATTACTACGGGATTAGAAAACACATACTGCAAGAAGAAATTACTAACCTGGACAAAGCGATATCTAAAAACTGGAAGTATGTATTTACGTATATGTACGAATATAATATTTAGTATATAGTTTCATTCATCATGAATAATTATATTTCATAATGTACTACGATTCACGCATGCAAACTATTGTTTATAAAAAAATCACATATCGAGCATACCCATATACTAGAATATTTGAAAAAAAATTGAATGATTAAAATATTATACAAAAGTCAAAAATAAATTTTACAATTAAATTATAGTTATTTAAAGTCCATATACACAATTAAAACTTAAAAGAAACTGTTAACTTATAATATTCTCATCGTCTATATAATATACGGTTATCGCTGTATATTTCACCTCGCGGTTATTTACAAATTCAAAGCTCTATTCATAGGCACACAATATTATAGTACATTAATTAAATGTTATAATCTTAAGGTTTTCAACTCTTTTTACTGGAAATGGATAAACATAAATAATTGGTTTGTATGAGCACCAAAATGAAATAATAATGAATTGTGCCTATAGAAAGGCGTCCGGGAAATGGGCCACAATAGTTAACCTTTATTTAAAATACGAGTACCGTAATTGGGCCATTACTTAATAAATTGTATGACGATGCGAAATTTCCTCCACAGTCCACACATATATTATGACGTGCTTTACGTCCTGAAATTATAACACAAATGACTAATGACTTCGAATCTATTCATTCACATTTTAAAAAAAAACTTCACTATATCACGTCAAAATATCCATAATTTTTAAACGTATTGCACATTAAAATATTAGAATCATAGGTAACAGGAGGCCAGGAAACTGACTTAAGTCAAACATAATATTAGTATGTTTATTCTAAATGAAATGAAGAAATATCTACCTACTAAAGTTTGATTTTGTACAATCTGCTGTAGGTATATCTCATTATTTCTAAAAATAGTTTGTTGTCTTTGGCTTATTATTAAAATAATGACTATAACATTTATAATTGTACGATTGTGTATAATTTTAAAATAATTTAATTATTTTTGTTTAATTTAATAATTTCCTGACTTAGTTAAATGAATACTTAATGAAAATGTTTTAAAGCAATTTATATTAAATGTAATTTATCAGTTACCTACAAAGTTATAAGTAATTTTAATTAATTTATAAATATATGGCCCAATGTCTGGTACTCTTCAAAAATTGTATAGTTTTATTGTGGCCCAATACCCGGGTAATAAAATATACAAATAATTTGTATACGAAGCAGGTTGGTAAAAATATGCGGCCAATAAATTTCCGACCGCTCATATAATATAAAATATTGTAATATTATTATAAAAGCACCAAAATCCCATTGTCCCTGGCTATTTAATTTCAGATATTAAATTTGGAACTTTATCGTTCAAACGTGCTAAACGTAGAAACTTAATCAACAAATTGATAGCATTGCTAATTTCAGTTTTACCTTTTTAACATGATTTCTATGATATTATGTTTATTAAGTAGGTATTATATTATACAATATTGACGAATAATGACTATTTATAAGTAGGTACACCGGACACACAGTAGGTAATATAGGTACCTACCTACCTAAATTATGTACATATTATTACATATTATATTGGCCCTCTGTAATATGAATTTTTATTTAAATAATTACTTACATAATTATACTTACTCGTTAGGTAATTATAATATCATTTAAATATTATAAAATATAATAGCTACTATTACTATGTTATTTCACGTAATAATTTGTAGATACATAATTGTATACTGTCACTTCCCTATAACCTAAGTCCTAAACATTTTGATACCTATTAGTATGTATTTTTAAATTTTTTTTTTTGAAACCCATATTTGAACCGATACCAAAAAAAAAAAAACCAAATCAATCAGCATAATAGTATCTACCACAAAGGTACGAATCAATAAAATATAAAAATAATAATTATAATAGCTTGTTGTACATAGGTACCTACTATCCTATAGGTATTCATTATAAAATTAGAAACGCGTTGAATTCAATGTTATTTTACAGTTAATATTCATTTCAAAAAATATTAAATATCTGGTATAAAGTATATAAAATGCTTTACGTTTTATGGCTGTCCGTTTTTTCTCGGTAGCAAACATCGGACATCGGTAAATAGTGGTCTCGTCGCATCCCTAATTTTTTTTAAAGCTTTGACGCATTTGTCTCATATTATGCACCAGTGATGTAAATACGCAAAAAACCGTTCTTATTGGTATTCTCTTATCTTCATTTCTCTACGTTCTCTTATCTATGCATTGTTAATATTTTATAACTAAAACTATATATTTATTTAAATTTTTTTATTTTAAGCATCTGCAGAATTATACAAATATTAACTGCATCACCTTATAAAAATAAAACATAATATATAGGTAGCTTCTTAACACTGAAAAGCTTGAATGCGCTTTCCCCAATAAATATATTATAAAGGTGAACTACATTTGAACCTATAGAGATTTACCCAATAACGCATTAATTTTTTTTAACATAATACTAATGCTCTTCGGCTAACCGCTCTATGCCTACAACATCATGATGAGTTGTGGCAATATTTACATGTTTATTGATTTATGTATTGTTTTAATTTTTCAGGTTGTTCTGGTTGCATAAGTTGTGCATCGTTCTATTTTTCTATTCCATATTACAATTGTGTTGGACGTGTATAAGATATATAATATATATGTACATTTTAAATTAAATATAATATTATTATGAATGCATGTGATATAATCATCAACCCGATATTTTTTAAGAAAACATCAATATTTTTTCTGTACCTACCTACTATTGTAATTCGTGTATAATTACACTATAGGCATATTATTTATTTACGTGTACCTAATGTATTATAATTATTTTTAATAAAAAAAATCAGTCTTCGTATTTCTCATTTCATAAATATACCTAACCTAACCTAACCTATACCTATTGTGGTAAAAATATAATATACAATATACATAGTGGTCGTGTGTCGGCGTATATTTTTCAAAGATGCTGGGGGGGGAGGCAAGATAGGGAGTTTACCAATTGCGTGTAAAATGACCTTTTCATATGCCTACCAATATTGGCCTAGGTCATTATCTGGGTTGATAATCCAATTGCGGTCGGTACCAATATTACCTACCGATAAATAGGTAACGATCGTATAATGATAATGAATTATGAAAACTTGAATCACTTAAATCCATAGGTACCTACTGGCTACTATAATAGTTAGTTGAAATCATAGACTTTTATAAGGTCTTTTAAATGTTCTATGGTTTAAATCAAAGGTGGACAATACCTAGTTAAAAAGTTAAAATTAAGTTAAAAAGTTAATTTTTTTAACTTATGAATTTAACTAGTTTAATTTACAGTTGAAATAACTTAGCTTTTCTCAGTTGATTTTAAAAAAAATTATCAAGTAAAAACATTTAAAAATTTTTCGTATATACGTAAATATTACTATATATCAGTATAAAATAAAAATAATCCAATACAAAAACACAAACATTTCTGTTCTATTTCCTGATAACATAATTTTGTGTATATTAAATATTAATATATTTTATTAAGTTGTAAATTATATATTATGCGAGTTGCAATTATAAATGTTTTTAATAAAATTAATAATTTTAAATTACAAATTGACAATTGTTATGTTTTAATGTTATATAACTTATAATATATATGAAGGTCATGTACTCATCTTCATGTATTATGACATTCAATTGCTATACGATATAAAAAAAAATATAATTGTTAGATTATTAATTTGACATGAGTATAGTTTAAATTATTAAATAATAGTAAAGTAAAAGTAAAATAATAAACATTGGACATTATGATAAAAGTTTAATACAATTATTTTTTTAAATTTATTAATTAGAAACTAGAAAGACACATTCACTCTGTATATGATTTACATACTAATTTAAAAAAAAAAAGATATTAACTTTTTTTAAACTGAGTTAATTTAATATTTTTTTCTATATTAACTTTTAACTTATCGAGTTAAATTTATAATTTGTTAACTGTTAACTTTTAACTTGTCGATCTTCTGTCCTCTTAACTTCACTTAACTTGAGTTAATTATTTCATTAACTTGGCCACCTTTGGTTGAAATAATGAAATAATGATGTTCCATAAAATGCTCGATATAATAATTATAGAATAGTAGAAAAAATAATTGTAGTTTTTTTGTTTGAAAAATAAACAATAATATGCCATATTATATAATAGGTACCTATTTAGTATTAAGTCTGCTGAGCGTGCAATTTGCTATATAATACGCACTTGTAAGACGGAGAAAACACAAATGTCTGTGTATTGTTTAACGTCCTCT
>NC_042495.1:118298487-118324266 GCF_005508785.2 Acyrthosiphon pisum | reverse complement strand
AAAATCCTTGGTCACAATTTTTTTTTTTATACGCGTTTAAAGTTCAAATCTTGCGACAAAATACGGAAAAATCACGAAAATTAGCAAATTATTTTGAGTTAAGAATTTGTAAAAGTTTTTCTTTTTAAATCTAAGATTTGTAAATGTAATACAAGATTCCTCATAAATTTGTCTACCTTAAGCATAAAAAAAATGTCTAGAAGAAAGTCAAATTAAATTTTTATGAGCGTTTGAAATTCATATTTTTACATTTGATATTCACTCAATTTCTCATGTAACGGTTTTCTTATTTTGTTGTAATTAAAAAACAAATGACTGTAGATACTTGAAAATTTCACTGAATGTTTATATTAGAATTTTTTATACACGGTAAAATTTTGAAAATAATTTGACTCTTTTTGAGCTGTTTACGGAACATTTAAAATTTTAATTTTTTTAGTTTTTTTTTCTATAAATAAAAATAAAATGTTATTGGTTAGGCCAAAAAGCGTGAAAATTTAGTACAAGGCTCCTGATATATTGTTACAATAGCAATTGAAAAATATTAAAAATACATAGGCGCACATGCATTTAAAGTTCAAATTATGACAAAATTTATAAAATGTTCGACTTTTATAGCTTAGGATTGAAAATCTAAAACAATGTTCCACGTAAATATTTAATTTTTCTCGTATACCTTTTCAGCACCCTTCTTTCGTTTTTACCAGCTTCACACATTATTTAAATTGCACAGTTCAATTAATTTTTTACACTAAACACACGTTTGTAAGTATTGTAACTAACTCGGTAACTCGTTTGTGTAAAAAAGTTCAAAATCAAAATACACATAAATAATGATAAAATAAGATTATCAATATTATCACGCAACTAACTGAATTCTACCATACAATATAAAAAATAAATAATAAAATACCAATACCACAGATTTCTAAATAATACATTAGCATGAATTGGAGGGAAAATAGTGTAAATACCGAAATTCCTTCTATGAATTGCAATAGTTTAAGATATTAAACATAATACCTTCGTAGGTATTTGATTTTCTTAATATATATTATGCTTAAATTATAAAAATATAATTTGTTTTTGTAAATATATTATAATAATTATACCGGCCCTGCCGGCCCTCACAAGAACCGGCCCATCGGGAAGTTTCCCGATTTCCCGATAGGCCAATCCGCCCCTGTAGGTACTGAACGTAAAATACAAGCAGCTCAATTGTGTCACAGACATAATATTATATAGTCTGTGACTGTATTATACTGGACCTAAAATACAAATTTTGTTTTAACTTACCTTTTTGCTACATACGATTGCGTACAGACAATAAAATCCATTGTGCTCTCAATTTACTCATCTTCCAACACAATAATACACAATATGTCAATAATGGTTTTATTTAAATATTAACGTATAGCTCATAGATGGATTTATCATAAAGTCGATTGCTTTTTTGTAGGTACCTCGGGAAGTGAGGAGTAGGGGGAATAGCCAATAGAGACCACCTAAGCAGGAATTAAAGGATCTTCGGACCAATAAAAGTGCAAATATTTAATTATTGCTTAAATTTTAAGGCTCAATTTCAGCCGACACCCCCCCCCCCCCTGATGATCTTCCCTTGATATTTACAAAAACATTATTTGAAACAGACGGATATGTGTCATATTATAGGCTATATGATATAGTATAGTATAGGTATACCTACACTATGAGTTGCTTAAAAAAATTTTGAGTACCTACCTACTTTTTTAACTGGGTTTTATTTTTTTTTGCTCATTAAAAATGGGTCTTTTGTTCGAAGTCCTTTCTCAGAATTCTGCACTGGACCCGCCACTGCCATAGCCCATAGACTACCTTAATTTGGGCATCTCTGAACTAAATCTCCTTCGGTGCATGCAGTCTGGTATTGGTATTTATATGTATTATGTCTTCTATATACAATAGTACTACAATATAGTACAATGATAATAATTAGGGAAATGAAGTTGTTACATTTGCATGTTTTTTGTAAATGCTTATATTTATTGCTGAGTGAGCTTAAAATATGTTTCGTTAAACTCTTCAATTAAACAAAAAAAAGGTGGGTAAGTGGATGTCGCTCTGCTGTACAGTAGATTACAAGTGGGTCACTGTATAATGGATGGTATTAAATTTGAATTCAATGATATAATATCATTGTATAAGAAAAACGATTCTGAGCGGAGACGGTATGTCAGTCTAGGTATAAGACATAATATTATATATGGTATTAAAAAAAAATTGACCTATAATAGGTACCTATAATAAATTCCAAATTAATCATATCACAATATCCATTAGGTACTTATAACGCGTTATACAATATGTAATTTCGTCCAAATTTGTACTTAAAATGACTATAAAAATAAACTGCGTAAATGTATTTTTTAGATTTTTTGGTAACAGAATTAATTACTTACGTGGAATTTTGTTTTAAATTTTCAATTCTTAGATACAAAAGTTGAACATTTTATAAATTTTTAACTACAAAATAATTTTTCAAATTAAAATTTGATAAATTTTGCAAAATTCGATCTTTAAATGCTTATAAAAAGAAATTGTGCCTATGTATTTTTAATATTTTTCAACTGATATTGTAACAATATATCAGGAGCTTTGTATTAAATTTTTACACTTTTTGGCCCAACAGATAAAACTTTATTGATATTTATAGAAAAAAAAACTAAAAAAATTGAAAATGTCCGTAAACAGCTCAAAAAGAGTCAAAATATTTTCAAAATTGTGTATAGGAAATGCTAATATAAACATTCAGTAAAATTTTCATGTATCTACAGTTATTCGTTTTTGAATTACAACAAAATAAGGAAATCGCTACATGAGAAATCGAGTGAATATCCAATGTTGTAAAAATTAGAATTTCAAACGATCATAAAAATTTAATTTGGCTTTCTTATAGACATTTTTTTTTTGATAAATGTAGAAAATCTTATAAGGAATCTTGTATTACATTTTCATATTTTAGATTTAAAAAGAAAAATGTTTATGAATTTCTAACTCGAAACAATTTGCAGATTTTCGTGATTTTTCCATATTTTGTCATTTTTTGAACTTTAAATGCTTATAAAAAAAAACTGTAACTAACGATTTTTAATATTTTTCATCTGCCTTTGAAACAATATACTATGAGCCTTCTATTAAATTTTCAAGCTATTTTATCCAACAAATAAAATTTTATTGATATTTTTAGAAAAAAAACTAAAAAAAAATGAAAAATGAAAATGTCTCTAAACAGTTCAAAATAAATCAAAATATTTTGAAAATGTTATGGTGTATAGAAAATGCTAAGATAAACATTCAGTCAAAATTTCATGTATCTACGGTCATTTTCTAAGGATTGAAAATGTAAAACAAGATTCCAAGTAAATATTTAATTATGTTGCCAAAAATTCTAAGAAATACATAAGCACAGTTTATTTTTATAGTCATTTTAATTTCCAATTTAGAGGCAATTACATATTAAAAAACCTGGAATAACTATTTTAGTTATTTTGTTGTGATTGTAATGATTGTATAATATTATTTGTGGGTACTTGAAACTTCTAAAGTATACTATTATATATCTATGATAGTACCACGGTTTGTTGTTGATGTATAACGCGTTGCCTGATTGATATTGCGATATGATTAGTTTGGAATTTATTATTAATACTTATTATAGGTCAATTTTTTTTTATACTATAGATAAGTATACCTATAATAGGTATGTCTAATACCTAGACTGACAAACCGTCTCTACTCAGAATCGTTTTTCTTATCCAGTGATATTATATCATTGAATTCAAATTTAATACTATCCATTATACAGTGACCCACTTGTAACCTACTGTACAGCAGAGCGACATACACTTACCCACCTTTTTTTAATTTTACTGCATTTTTAATTACTTTTCATAATGTTCGTTTACATATAAGATAATATAAAATAAAAGTAAGTAAACGTAGCAGTAAATAAATTTCTATATTTTTAGTAGTACCTACGCCCTACTTATTAATTAATTAATATTTCTAAAGAGCGATTATGTAGGCAGTTATTATACCTATATTTGTATAGAGCGACTATCGCATTTAGATCGTTAAGATAAAAACTTGTCCCTCAGTGAAATATATTATCAGCATTTAGTTATATTTAAAAATACCGACATCGTATTGTAACTTGTAATATAGTCATATAGATGTAATAGAGGTACAGAACAGTGGTATGGCGCTAGAATCATCCGCACGTTTTCGTGGCCCGTACTGTAAATCTTTCGTTATACTTCGTCACATCTATTTCGTCCGTTAAAAAGCTAAGTCAAACCGATTAAATCAGCCATCTAAAAAAAATACGAATCGTAGTTATTTCATTTTTATTATTATTTATTAATATATTTGATTTTATTGATTATAATTAAATTTTTTCGATGCAATTTTTAATATATTTTAATGCAATAATGCAATCAATTTAGTGAGTTTTTTTAATGCAATAACTTTACTGCTCTAATAATAATAATACTCAAAATTATTTTGATATTGTCGTGTAAATAATTTATTAAGGTCATCCTTGTGTTGTAATAATATTATAATAATATAAGATTGATTGTTGTACGAGTGTACAATCAATGTTTAAAAAAAAAAAGTCAAAAATTTAGGGCGAGGTGTATGGTTGAGCCGTCCGTACGATAGTTTATTTAATTTGAATTTAAATTTAAAATTAGACTTACACAGAAGTATGGGTTTTACAGTTGTGATCATTGCGCGATGGAACGCATATGAAGACGTGTGTGTGTTCGCCATACGGCGAGTTTGGTACGCAAACGTACTCGAGCACCTCTGACGATCGTAGTCGTTCGTCTCTGCTTATATATAAAGCAACACGGCCGCGAACTTCACAGTGGCGAGCGACGGACAACTTCTCTACGTTTAACGTTAACCGCGGTGTCTGCCAGACAGCGCCACTCGTCAAACAGTCCAGCCTTCCACGTTTCGGACCACGGGGGGCTTCCTCACTCCACCGTAGACATATGAATATAATATATTATTATATTATCATAGTGGACAGTGGTGTTTGGAGTTTAAGACTTTTCGGTCACTTCATCAAATTGCCGACTGCACGTTTTCCCTGGGGCGACAGTAAACGACGTGAATTATTCATTAACATTTAACATAAAATAAATACTAGGTATTTCAACTATTTTATGCATTCACGGATTGTAGAAAACCAAGGCTTTACCATACCTTAAATTGCCAAGTGCAAAGATCGTTAGAAAGAGATAGTAGTCAATACCAGATAGGAGTATAGGACCGAAGACGGTGTTTGGTACCCCTCCCAAAAAATGTAGTTAAATTTTTCTCTTATTCATGCTATTAATGGGTATGGATTGATCGAGTAGTATACTAAATCTATTATACAGCATACACATATATATGTTTATCCTTACTCGATGATGAAACTGGTTTTCTCCCTCAAAGTGCAGTCCATTTCTTAATATTATTATATCTATTGTATCCAACATTACCACTCAAGAAGGAACCCAAGAGGGTCTCACATTCTCACCAGCAAACGACAGTCAATGAGACAATCTACATTTGTTAGTCTCACCATTCTATGATTCGGCCATAGTCTATTGACATAAATATTAATCATGGACTAAGGTCCGTGATATTAATACATAAATGTTCATCAATGATGAATCTAAGTGTACTGATAAATTCACCTTGTTATGTATTTTAGTTCACTTTCCTTACATGTCATCAAGTAGTTATTACACACTAGGAACAATAAAAATATTTAAAATATAATAATAAAGAATTTTTGATCAAATAAGTAGGCGGTTCTAAAAATTAACAGTTTTGGATTAAAAGAATAACAAAGTATATTTGTTTTACAATATTATGATATACAAAACCAAGTGTTGGAGAGTAAGGTACTGCTAGAGTTGAGTCACCAACTTATGAACAATCCTGAAGGTATTATAATGAAGTCTAAAAACTGAGTATAAAATATTATAATTTGTTGTCAAATAATAATTAATCATTGTTTTAAACTAAATATAACTCTTCAATATGTTTTAATCAGACATTTGTCACATCTCAGTTTGTTTAACCACTTTATAACTAAAGTATAAAAACTATTGTTTCATACATTTTTTATCAACAAAAATCAATCTCTTACAATTTTTACATTTTCTAGTATTTTTACAAAAGGTTACTTTCATATGCATTACATTATGGATATAAAAAAAATTGGATGAAAATAAAACCAAAATAAAAAAGTGAACCAGTTAAAAAATTAGCTTAATAAGGATAAGTTAGTTTTTGGTTTGTGTAAACATAAGGTGTTTACTGCTCAACATGACTTGCAATTTAAGATATTATATTTTTTAACCATTTATATTTAACTTTAATTAGTTTTTTTAAAGGTATATTGAGTATTCAAATAAACTATCTTGATGGGAAAATTATATTTCTAGTTAATGTTAATCCATAGTTACCAGGTTAGTGGCAATCATTGACAATTACCTTAGACAACACTTCAAAAGTGCAATGAAAACATAACAGTAAGCTAACAAAAAATCGGTGCAAATTTTAATAAAATAATTATCATATAAGGTCTAAAAAGAAAATTAATTCAGAGTATTTAAGACCAAATTAATGCATGGCGGGTTGTTGACTTTATTCCCCCTACACTCTACAGGCAAACACACATAAACATTCAACCTATTGAGTAAAACTAGTAAATTTGATGATATGAAATCACAAAATCAAACATCAAAAACATTAATGTTACAAATTGTACATTCTCAATGTAACATAAACACATTATATTATATAATACATGGTATTACCACACACAATTAAATCTAATATATTATGTTTATTTATGTAGCTATATGAATGTCATACATAAATGTATTTATCATTATTTTATGCAATATATATAATTATTTGTAATTGTTAAGATAAAAAAACATGACGGTAGCCCAAAAGTTCTACATTTAAATAATAAGAAAATAATTATAAATATGAATATATCAGATTTAGAAAAAAAAGAAGACGAATAATTTCATAAACAGTCATTTTAAAATCACTTGGCCTTTCGTTTATCCTCAGAGTCTTGAGCGCGACTGGTACGCCATGAATTTCCTCCACCCTGTAAATGATAAAGCATTTAATATTTTAATTACAAATATAGAATATTGTTAGTATAATATTTAATATTCATTAGTATAAATCAAGGCTTTGCACCCGTTTAGCCCGTATAGCCAAAACCCTTAAAAATTATCGAAACCGTAAACCCATATAACCCGATTGATTTTGATAACGTATAACCTGAAACACCCAAAACCGAAATTAAATTCGGGTTTTAACCCATAAACCGTATAAAAAAATATTACATTTTCAAGTGACATATGAATTTGTATGTGTATATATATTTCATGGAGAATTCAGTTTTTCATAATTGTGAACGCTGGTTACATGTGACAAGTGTAATACAACTAATAAATTGTTTTGATTGTTTTGAATTGTGTTATTTTTAAATTTTTAATATAATATTATTATGTCCGTAGTGAAAATTGTCTTGTGTATGTTTTTTTCTTTATTACTATATAATACTTTGTTGTTAAAACATTTAATATTTAATATTATACAATTTTAAATTATATTACGTGTGTCACTACTGTATTAGACATTAGTACTGAAAAGTTGATTGTATAACTTTATACTTTGCTTAATCAAATTTAACACTTTACGCACAACAAAATTGATATATTACTTGATTTTAAATAACCCATAACCCGAATAAATAAACTGCTAAACAAAACCCATATTCTTTAAAATGAAGAAAACCTGAAACCACAACCTCTATTTTTATTTGAAGCACCCAAAACCATAACCCGAATAAATCGTTTGGGTGCAAAGCCTTGGTATAAATTAATGTGTTTACTAAATTCAGAGTATTAATTTACTTGATCATTGGACGAAGGTATATCTCGCTTTCTAGGTGTATCCCTGTCAAAAGCTGAGCGGGCTCCATCTCTTGGGGCATCTTTGAAATTTTTATCAAAGGCACCACCAGTAGTACTGGCACCTCCGCCACGACTCCAACCACCACGGTCATTATCTCTTGAAAATACTCCTTTGCGTTCTTCATTGCCTCTATTATTACTAAACATGGATCGACGTTCAGGCGGTGGACCTTCATCCCTAGTACGCCCAAATCCTCCTTCCCTTCTATCTTTATTGTCTCGGTTAGAGCTAAATAATTTTGTATCTTCTTTGGCCTTGTCCAAATTTCTCCAGGAAGCCGATGCCGAGGTTGTTGATGAAGAAAGCAACTTATTCTTCTCTTCCAATTTCCTCTGTATTTCTTCTTCTTTTTTACGTTGAATCTCAGCTTGTCTTTCAAGTTGTTCTTGACGAGCCCTAATGGAAAAAAAAAACATACACAATAAAAATATTTTTTCTCCAATAATTATTTAAATGTTTTAAGTTTTATTTATATGGAATGTGCATACATTTATGTAAATATCATTATATATTTTAATAATGAGTTTCTACAAATGAATATGGTTGATACTTACAAATTAGCCAAACGCTCTTCTTCGTCTTTTTTCTTTTTTTCTTCCTCTTCTTTTTTCTTCTTTTCTTCTTCTTTACGCAACCATTCTTCTTCTTCTTTACGCCTCTTTTCTTCTTCCCGCTGTTTAATCAATGCTATTTTCCTTTCTTCTTTCCTTAATGCCAACCTTTCCTTACGAATATTTATCAACTCTTCTTCAAACACCACCAATTTGGCCTAAATAATATAATTAATATAGGTATAAGATAATAATTAAAACATACAACATTTCATACCTGGAACTCAGCTGTGCGGCGCTCTTTCATTTCTCCTAAGAATATATCCATGTCTGGTTTCATTCTAGCCAACCTTTCCCGGTTTTGTTCTGCTAATTTCCGCTCCTGATTTGCTAACTGAATACGTTCAGCTTCTTGATGTTCCCAAAACTTTTTATCGTGAACTTGTTTTTCTTTCCATGCCTGTTCTAATAAGGGGATTTCTTCTATTCTCTTTGCTCTTTCAAAATAATCCATTTGTTTTCTGCGATTTTTCAATTTTTGAACCAATTCTGCTCGTTCTTTTGCCAATTCTTCAGCTTCTTTAGCAGCAATTTCATCAGCATCCATATTTTTCAAGGCCTAATAAAAATTTGTTTTTAACATTATACAAAGACTAAGTTTTATGTAAGAATATATTATCTATTGACTAACAAAACATTAATAAAATGTAATTGTGAAATACCCATATACATTGAAGAGTATGAAAAGTTAAAATTATGGATAAATAAAAAATAATCTGCCAATCAGCATAATGAACATAGTAGTAAAGTAATCTCACAAAATTCTTAAAAGTTTTTTAATATAATAAACATAAGGTTTCTTTAACAATATATTTTAGAACATTGAAATCGTTTTGTTTTGTGCAATATTGAATGTGCAATAAAGAAAAAAAATTACGTATCAATTATAATAAATACAAATATTCTGAATTGTCGATAACTTGAACAAATTGTTTTAAAAATATATTGTACAAATTCTTTGGCGTTAAAATCAGTTGGTTTTTGGTAACCAGAGAATACCCAACACTGCCACTAAATAATTTCAATTTGGATAAATTTCTAAATTTACGAAAAAAGTTTGGGATATTGATATTGTTATAGAAGCTTAATAAATAAATAATATATAAATTTCAATCGAAACCTATGAAAAATAAGGCTATACTAAATTTTAAAAAACTAACATCTTCATTCAGTTTTTTTAAAACTTTTTGACCATGAGCTGTTAAAGAGATTTGTTGCATTTTTTCTTTGAAATTCCTATCCTTGATAGCTTGTAACTCAGATTCCTGGCGTCTTTTTTCTCTTTCTTCACGTTCAGCATCTAATCGTCTCGCTTCAGCAGCAGCAGCAGCTCTAGCAATTTCTTCTGCCCGACGAGCTTCTTCTTCTTCCTACATTCAAAAATAAAAGATTTAGGTACTACACTTGGTACTACATTATCACAACTAAATAATGAATGAAATGTTTTATAGTTTATTAGCTTCATACTCTACACTTAATTGTATGTACAATTTAATTAAAAATGTATACTTACTCGAACGGTATTCAGTCTTTCTAAGTATTCTTTACGATCTTCAATTATTTTGTGGCGGGCCAATATTCTTTGATGTTCTTTATCTTTGGTTTCGTGATGATGTCTAATTAGAGATTGGTGAATTTGTTTGCATTCATCCTAAAACATAAATTTAACAATTAAAAAGAATGTTTTTAAAAAATTTATTACAATTCTGCCATTCGACATTTTTGTTAACAGTAATATTATATTCATCATATTTATTATAAATATAAATTAATATTGTGTTATAAATACAATTTAAAATGAATAGTTTTTAAGAAATTGAATTTAAACTTCCTATACGATTAAATTCATGTCATCAGATTAAATGTACAATCAATAAAATCATTCAGATATCCACAAATATTTATTATTCTTTATTTAGACCGAAAAAAATATTAAAAAGTATCAGTTTGTTCAGAATTACTATATTTAAATCATAAGATATCATATATCCTCTACAGTAAAATTACTTATCTAATTAATTAAATTTTAACTATTTAGTTTTAGAGCTGAGTGATGAATGTATTGGATTTACAATTATGTCTGAAGACACTATAATATTAAGTCAAAAAAAACTTACTAATATATATTCAATATACAGTGTTCTTTGAAGTTGCCAATTCAATGACTTTAGAAGAGGTCTCGTTATTATTTAATATTTAAACACAATGCAATTTTAAAAATATTTAGAAAGATGTTTAGCTATTTGTACAATAATCTTATTCAAACCAGATGATACCATAAATTGATTGACACTATTTAACATAATATGAAGTATAATAAATAAATCATTCCAATATCCCCAAAGATTTTTTTAAATTTAAATTTTGACTACACAATTATAAAATATATTTTATTATGTGTTGTATTTCACTATATTCTCTACAGTGAATGATTAACTGGTGATTTGTATAAAAAAATAAATAAAAAGTAACAGTAAGTACAAAATTACTAACAATATTGAAATCAAGATATCAAGAATGTATGTATCTACAACAGCTACATTATTCATTATTTACACAATTTTAAAATAGTTCTTTTAAAGAAGTGGACTTGGATTTTGTATACAAATCATGTTATCAGAATAAAATTATAATCAATGAAATCATTCCGATATCCGCAAAGATTTATTATTCATCATTTACACAAAAAAAATATCTGTTAATTCAGAATTACCATATTATAATCATGAGATATCATGTATCCGCAACAGTAATATTGTATTCATCATTTTATATAAATTGAATCTACCCATAAGGTTTTTTAAGAATTATTATTTGTATGTAATACATGTTATCAGAACAAATGTATAATCAATGAAATCATTCCGATATCCGCAAAGATTTATTATTCATCATTTACACAAAAAAAATATCTGTTAATTCAGAATTACCATATTATAATCATGAGATATCATGTATCCGCAACAGTAATATTGTATTCATCATTTTATATAAATTGAAACTATCAATAAGGTTTTTTAAGAATTATTATTTGTATGTAATAAATGTTATCAGAACAAATGTATAATCAATGAAATCATTCCGATATCCGCAAAGATTTATTATTCATCATTTACACAAAAAAAATATCTGTTAATTCAGAATTACCATATTATAATCATGAGATATCATGTATCCGCAACAGTAATATTGTATTCATCATTTTATATAAATTGAAACTACCCATAAGGTTTTTTAAGAATTATTATTTGTATGTAATAAATGTTATCAGAACAAATGTATAATCAATGAAATCATTCCGATATCCGCAAAGATTTATTATTTATCATTTACACAAAAAAAATATCTGTTAATTCAGAATTACCATATTATAATCATGAGATATTATGTATCCGCAACAGTAATATTGTATTCATCATTTTATATAAATTGAAACTACCCATAAGGTTTTTTAAGAATTATTATTTGTATGTAATAAATGTTATCAGAACAAATGTATAATCAATGAAATCATTCCGATATCCGCAAAGATTTATTATTTATCATTTACACAAAAAAAAATATCTGTTAATTCAGAATTACCATATTATAATCATGAGATATCATGTATCCGCAACAGTAATATTGTATTCATCATTTTATATAAATTGAAACTACCCATAAGGTTTTTTTAGAATTATTATTTGTATGTAATAAATGTTATCAGAACAAATGTATAATCAATGAAATCATTCCGATATCCGCAAAGATTTATTATTCATCATTTACACAAAAAAAATATCTGTTAATTCAGAATTACCATATTATAATCATGAGATATGATGTATCCGCAACAGTAATATTGTATTTATCATTTTATATAAATTGAAACTATCAATAAGGTTTTTTAAGAATTATTATTTGTATGTAATAAATGTTATCAGAACAAATGTATAATCAATGAAATCATTCCGATATCCGCAAAGATTTATTATTCATCATTTACACAAAAAAAATATCTGTTAATTCAGAATTACCATATTATAATCATGAGATATCATGTATCCGCAACAGTAATATTGTATTTATCATTTTATATAAATTGAAACTATCAATAAGGTTTTTTAAGAATTATTATTTGTATGTAATAAATGTTATCAGAACAAATGTATAATCAATGAAATCATTCCGATATCCGCAAAGATTTATTATTCATCATTTACACAAAAAAAATATCTGTTAATTCAGAATTACCATATTATAATCATGAGATATCATGTATCCGCAACAGTAATATTGTATTCATCATTTTATATAAATTGAAACTACCCATAAGGTTTTTTAAGAATTATTATTTGTATGTAATAAATGTTATCAGAACAAATGTATAATCAATGAAATCATTCCGATATCCGCAAAGATTTATTATTCATCATTTACACAAAAAAAATATCTGTTAATTCAGAATTACCATATTATAATCATGAGATATCATGTATCCGCAACAGTAATATTGTATTCATCATTTTATATAAATTGAAACTACCCATAAGGTTTTTTAAGAATTATTATTTGTATGTAATAAATGTTATCAGAACAAATGTATAATCAATGAAATCATTCCGATATCCGCAAAGATTTATTATTCATCATTTACACAAAAAATATATCTGTTAATTCAGAATTACCATATTATAATCATGAGATATCATGTATCCGCAACAGTAATATTGTATTCATCATTTTATATAAATTGAAAACTATATTGCTTTTAAAGAAATAATATTTGAATGAAAAAAAAAATTAATTTATTGGTTACAATTTTGTTTAATACTAATATGACCATCATCTTAACACGTAGACTGCGTATGTCTTTTTGCAGTTTTTACCCAGTGCGTATGATAAAAGTAAAAACAAAAGAAATTAAAAAAAAAGATAAAGAAATTGCTCATAACGATATATGTATACATATTTAAAAACACACATTTAATCCACGCTAAATAATAATAGGCACGGGTAGGGAATTTTAAACCATTTATTTTAAATGTATATTAGATGCTATATGGCGTCAAACGCGTAGCTGTTTGATACTTAGGACGCTAACTGGCGTCTGATTATGTTAGTAGTTTACCTCAATAATTCCTATTCTGGTTTTCTACCACAATATTATTAAACAGTTTAAACTTTAATTAGGCACTTAGATTAGTTGTTTTTTTTTTTTCAAATAAGTATAACTTTTATAAGTCATTTGATTTTTTATTTAAATTAAAATGTTAAATATTGTTGTACAATATTTACTCTTTGAATATTATATTATTGACCAAAAGGTAAGTATTTAAGAACTGTTTTCATAGAGTAATAATATTATAATACTTTGTATTTACCTTGTTAGCTTCTGGATTGATAATACTAGCAGATTTAGATAATACTTTAAAAGTATTAATTAGATATGTACGGATTTGTTCACTGGGCATTGTTTGTAGAGTTGGCCCTTCTGGTTTGTCTTCCCGTTGTGATTCTGACAAGTCCATTCCAAACTGAATGCATCCTTTTCCGTGATCAATGCGAATCTTGGATTCAAAATACAGAAAATATTTATTATTTGTATACCTAAGTTACAATAATTGTTATAAATATAGAGCATGTTCAAATACTTAAGTTGATCTGTAAACATCAATCAGTAAATATGAATAGTATTCTTAAATTTGAATTATGACAAGCATACAAATACATACTCAAATTATCACATGAATAATATACACTATTCTCTGTACTAAATAAGAGCGCACCAGTTCTACTCACTTCTTCCCCTTCTATCGGGTCAACACATATGTCTTTAAGTGGAAATGAGCGCCATCGGGACGAAAATAGGTCACTGCCCGGTGCGCTTTTATTTGGTATAGAGTATAGTAAATATTGAAAATAGCTTTCATTTCAAAATTTACATTTTATAATATAGATATTGGAAACAAACAAGACACCTTTAAAATATTAATAACTTTTAATATGATTTAAATAACTAAAGTTGGTTTATCATATTGAGTTAATAATTATTTACCTGCATATCATTATGACGAACCAAATCTACCAACACACGTTCCATATGGAAGGGCTTGCAGTAAGAAGCTAATTCTAAGAGTCGTTTATATTCAAGCGTTTCATAAATTTGAGAGAGTTGTCGAATTAATCGCGCTAATGTTACTTCGCGTACTGGAGCAACATATCCTTCCAATTCACTACCACTACCAATAAGTGGATCAGTTACAGTTTCAACACGTTTGCAAAGTTCTAAAGGTTGAAACTCTACTTCTAGCCACATGTAAAGATTACGCAAATCCTCAGATGCTAAAGATACTACATTATGACGAACCTATAAAATAATAACAGATTAAAAAAATGTATTTCCTCAAAATGAAATTAACAATTAATTCTTACAACTTCTTTCATAAGAGAGATTCTTGTAGGCGGGGCAGGAAGACTTAGGAGAACCGCAAGTTTTTGTGCTTTTTCATAAGGACTTTTATCAGTTTCAATGAAGCGATCAAATTCAGGATGAGCCGATGGTAACGGTACAGCTAAAGTGGCCAACAAAACACGAGAAGCCATTCTAGATAAAAATAAAAAATAATCATTATTAACAAGTAATGACAAACCTTAAATACTGAATATTATTACTTATATTGCAGTCATAATATTTAAATGTTGTACTTGATTATCCTGATGATCAAAACCTGATCTACACTGTTTTATATTATTAAATGAATGTACCTAATGTATTCTTATCTTTTTTGACAGCAACAAAAACCTATTGCATTTGTATTTCTTAATAAAATTTAGTATTTCTGTATAAAAAAAAACTATAGTACAATAATAGTCATAAATTGTAATAATTTGATAAAATCAATCGGTATTATTATTTAATGTTTAAGTAATCCTTTTTTTAGCATGTAAAATAGGCTCTGGCCAAAATATCTATAAATATAAAAACATTGTTAACCTCATAATAAAGATAAAAATGTTGCATAAGAAGATTGAATGGTTAAATAATATTGTTCTCATTGTGTAACCATTTAAATATATAATGGCGATATGTGACTTAAGTTATAATATTTATTATTAAATAATGCCTAATCTACCATAAATCATAATTTATAATGCCAACTGTAAATACATTACCCAAATAATATAATGTTATATAATCAAGTAGTATCAATTTATGATATTATATTATTATATTATTAAAAATTACAGTGGAGAATAAGAAGATTTAAGATGTCATGTGCTATCACTTAATTAAGGCTCCACGTAGTATAAGGTCCTACTATCCTACAGTACAGTAGGCAAGTCTACTCCTAGCAATACATATAGGTACCTATAAATTTAGTTAAATAGGCAGTTAGTTAAAAGAAGAATATTTTTAGGTAATTCAAATAATTAATTTGAAGCTTTTTTCAGGAATTGAGAGCTGCTATACATACAGTAAGAACATTATTGATGAATGATGAAGCATGTTGTTACTGAAGTTACTTGTTACTTATTGAATGAGTAGACAATTTATTTTAACAATAAAATATGTAGGTAGCACACAATTCAACATAATATCATCTTTTATAGACATGTTATTTTGAGGGTAGTTAGCATATTTAACTATAACCAGTATAACCACAACATATTTTACTCTAAAAGTAAATAAGGATAAAAATATTAACTTAATTTGGTTAAAAATTCATTCATTTATCTTAATTACCAGGTAACATAGTAATAGCGCAACTTACAAATTCTTTAAATAATAATTAAATATTTTGTTTAATCCTATCAGGACCATATTTTAATACACGCGTTCCATGTATTCAGTTGAGTGCCTATATTATAATAGAGGAATAATTTTAAATCATTGTATTACGCAACTAAATAAAAAAAATTGATTAATAATATTAATTGATATCATTATTTTTAGATTGACAGAAAAAATTAGTTATAACTAACTAGAAAATGAACTAGGTAGTTAAGTTATAAAATAAATTAACTAAATTAACTAGTTCCGCCTTAGGAAAATGTGCATTCTTTATTAGAAAATTATGACATTTATATTTGCAAAAAATATACATACATACAAAATTGCAGATAATAATTAAAGATATTTTTGACTTTTAAAAATAAAACAAATTGAATATTAATTTGCTTATTTATTAAATAATATGCATTTCTTAATTCAAAATGTAAAAACTTACTTTTGAAGTTCTTCAGCAGTAATATTTTTCTTCATTTCTTTGCTGAGTTGGAAAAGCTTCAATAGAGCTGCAGCATGGAATAAATTATAGCCAGCTTTCCAGAAAACCATAGCTAATTTTTGGTAATAATTAGCCATAGTTTTTGGAACAGGGGACTTCTTGGCCAAAGACATTAAATTATGGATATCTTCAGTTGCTTTGTATGCTTCCTATAATTTATAAATTTATAATTTAATAAAAAGTACTGAACCGTTTAAATGTATATACAACTTACCTGCCACAATTCCATCTGAATAGCATAATCTAATTGACATAAACGAGTTTCTAAGTTATATTGTTGTGTTTCCGGGTTTGAAAGGCTAACATTAACAGTTTGAGGAGGCAACTTGGCAATATCTTCAAGATGTTTTCGTAATTTATCACACAGCTTTCTGAACTCTGTTTTACGATTGTATTTTAAACAAAATTGATAAGCCTATAACAAAAAATAATAAAGATAATAAAGGACTAATATTTTGTAGGTATATAACATTTTATACCATTTTTGCTATGTCATGATATAAGGTTTCCACGTGGGCATTAGTTCTCAAAAGTTCCAAACATTGACAATATGACTCCCACAAAAACTTAACCCACGGGGTTAATATTGTTCTGTCACTACGGTCTTGGGCATCTTCTCCACTAACAGCACTAAATAATACACGTAGCAATAATTAAATAAACATTTTAACAGAATATAACTAACTAAGAGTACAAACAAATTAAATTAAAAAAACAAAAATAAAAGTTACCTTAGAAGTATACTTTCCGGCGTAGCCAAATTGTCCAAATCATCAATATCAACAACAGCCTGTTGTGACTGTTCTCTGGCTGCCTCTGTCCGCTCTTCAGCGCTTCTCAAGTAGCCGCGTATGACATTCTCCAATGACCCGACATTGACCTGAACAAAGAACCGATGCCGACAATAAAATTGGGTATCTATCTACAGTTATAGTGGCATTGTTACTTACGGACTGAAACATGTTCCTGTACTGGAACAATCCCTCTTTGGCGATATGCGACTTCTTGAGGTCGACGCACAGCTCCAGATACTTGAACATGATCGGTTCCAGGACGCTCTCGCTCCAGTTGTACGCCCATTTTTTGTTCCTGAACACCTCGTACAGGGTGTCGAGAGCCCGGCCGGGCCGTCCGACCTCCAGGAATTCTGAAAAATCACGCAACAGCAGTGCATTAGTCGCCGGGGCGATTTTCCAGCAGTGGCTTTCGTCGAGTCGGCGACCGCCGCCGTCGCCACTGATGCTCTTGTCGTTTACTTACCATTGGCGCGTTTTAACGCGTTCTCGGGTCTCTGGCTGTATCTAGACATGGTTTCGGCACGTCAAATGACACAGGCGCATAAAACCTGAAAGAGAAATTCGCTGAAATCAACAGACGAAAGGACGAAAAAACGTGGCGTGACCGTTCGTCGAGCATAACAAGTCGAATACCGCAAATCGTAATCAGTGGTTACCAAAACCGGTGACGCACGCCACCGTCACCCGCCCGCCAATCCGATCGGACGACCGGCCAGCCACTCTTGTATCTTCCACGGAGCGCAGGGGTACCAACGCACTACGCGGTCAATAATTTCATTTAGCGGACGACCAGACGAAGCAAACGACGTGGCGGGAAATTCAAAACTTATCGGAAATCGGAATATATTAATTAATAATTTACACGTCGCACACAAAAAATGCATATCATAAGACTGGATCTTATGTCATATTTTTACTACAATATGATGTGTACGCAAAGTATAAAATAAATATTTGAAAAATACATTACTACAGTAAATTAAAAAAAATATAAAAACGACTGTGTAATAATATATTTATATATAACCTATGTATAGGTAGGTATATTTTAGTATATTTCCCATCTAACTCGAGGGCCAATAATTCTTTTCACATTAATTGTATTGTGACATCATGTTTAATGTTTATATTACATTGTTGTCACGGTAACGGCACTCATATAGGTATTGTAGCAACAAAAGTAGCCAAATAGGTATTAATAAAGGATTAATATAGGATGTGTAACCCGGTTAGCGTATATTATTATACCAACACCTGATCGAAGTCAGCGCTTCTTTCACCGACCAATTCTATGGGGGTTTAAGGGGCAGAGCACTTAGTTATATATGTATATATAATATATTTATAATAATACACTCTATAGTTTATGAATTATGATATAGGTATACCTACAGTGGTCAGTGAATAGTCTGTATAACTAGCTTGTAGCCGAATCAACTAGCAACTGGACCCAAACCAAAAATAAAATTATCTGGAATATTATAGCCAAATATTGAAAGCCGAAATACCTAACTGAGACAAAAATTAAATATTCTGGGGTAACCGGAACTTAAATATTATTTTTTAAATGGAAAAAAAGTATTGGGATTTTTCAATGATTATTAATTTTGTTTTAACTTATGTGATCTCTTTTTCAGGTATAAGGGTGCTTTGATAAATTAATATTATATTTGTATAGATTGGTAAATATCTTAAGACTTAAATGGCTATTTTTATACCTATGCATATTATATATTATACTATATAGGTATAAAATAAAATAGGTATATTATTATTTTAATTTTGTGTACATTTAACCAGATATTGGTAGAATGTATAAATTTAAAACAAAAAAATAATTGGAACCATTTATTGACGGTTTTAACAGGAATCAGAACCAGAAATTTTTTATCAAATAATTGAGTATCGGAACCAAAAAAACAAAAAGTACTAGTTTCTGCTCTTAGCAGGATTTATATTGGAACTTGTGATAAATTATAGTTAAGCGATGGCGGAAACGAGCATTTTGAATTTTGGCAGAAACGGGTAATTGCCGTGAATATTATGTTTGATATTATATCAATTATGTGTACTTAATACTTATATAATACAAGTCACGTGGACTAAATTTAATCTGCGAGTACCTATTGCATGAAAACATGTTTAAATATAGCGAAGTCTAAATTAAAGAATTTGGTACATAATTATTGCTATTATTTTGAAATAAACAATAGAGTGTATAGTAATTTTTTTAACTTAAAATCATTGTCATAAACTGGCATGAAATGAAAAAGAACCAAATATGTTTTTGGAAGGTACCTCATAATGCAATGGTAATTTTTATCTCATCTTGCGTTCTCGGGATAATGATTATTATAAATAATGATTAATTTGTCCTTGTTTACACGTACCTATAATACTTTAAAAATCTTGTTTCAGTTCACACTCATCAAATTTTCAAACAGTTGAGAATAATAATGGAATAATTTATAGATAATAAACATTATTATGGTAGGTAGGTACTATCCAATATAACAATATGTATCATAATATTGTGGCTGTTACTTGTTACTTGTTAACATGGTAATAACTAATAAGTATAACACCTAACATAATATGTAACTAAAGATATTTTCTCTAGACAACCAATAATACGCTGCACGTCATACAATTTATTAAGATAAGAAAAACTACGATATTAAATTTTATCTTATTATTTTATTATAATGCAAAACAAAATTTAATTTAAAAATGATGTCAACTATACCTATAATAACTTCTATATAGGTACTTAAACCGTAGTATAAAACATTATGTAGTTAAATAACTGTTTTTAGAACGCGATAGTAGGTACCTATCTAGCTATAGTTACCGTATGTTTTAAATCATGTTTTATGTATTTCAATAAATTCAATTCCGAAATTACGACTTTGAACGTCATACCTCATAGTTCATACCATAGTATATGTCTATTTAATAGACGAAACACGAAAGCGATGTTTATTACAACAAAAATATAAGTGAAGGCGGAATGGGTGGTCTGTTGTACATGTTAAATTTATAAGTTTACGCGGACAATAATACGACTAATACAAGCATAAGCACTAAGAAGTGAATTCATGTGGTACAATTTTTATCACTTGGAGGTATTGTTGATGACGAATAGTCTTATTGTTTACCATATTTTATTGGACGTGGACAAAATGCTTTAGTGTGTGCCGTGTGGTGCTTATACTCTATCATGTCTATATTTTAAATCTTTAAACACTACTACCTATAGCCTATAGGTATCATTTCATACAGGGCCGTATTTACGCCTAGTCCCGTGAGGCCCGGGCCTAGGGCGGCAAATTTTTTGGGGCGGCAAATTTTGTAAGAAATAAAAAAAAAATTATATAAATGCATGAAATATTTATATGATTATTATTTATAGATATAAGATTAAAGATTATTAAGATTATTTTAAGATTGAGATTAAAAATTTATACTGATAATGCCTAATTAGGATTTATAATTATTATTTGTTTTGTTTATAATGACTATTGACCTAATTTCATTAAAATGAAATGGATTTATAAGAAATAATTACAAATTTTTTTTCTTGGGGTAGGGGCGGCATATTTCAAAGGGCCTTGGGCGGCACTTGTTCTAAATCCGGCCATGATTTCATACTCGCCTTTCATATAGGTATACGCGTAGGTTTGAATTGAGAATTCCATTAATTGTCCAACAATTAAACTACTTAACGTTATTTTTGTTAGATTTAAGTAATAACGCAAAATACAATATAACTATAGGTATAGCCATATATATAATATTAGGTACCTAATTTTTTTATTTTATGTTGCTAAGTAAATATATGATCAAAAATATATTTGATCTACTGCTACCACTAATTAATAATTATTTATACTGATAGGTATTGATATTTACAAATTACAACATTGAATCGGTTCTTTTTTTATTTCGTGTGTTTGAAAAGAATTGCACGTGGTGACTAGCAAATTACAATATAATATACATTAGGCACTGTAACATGGAACGGGACAATTATAAATTAATAATATAATTGTAAATATTAAACATTAGTTGTATGTATTTATATTGATGTTAGAGTTTTATCTAAAGGTATTTTAACGTTACACGTGAGCACGATTACAAATTTAGGGTTTCCGAACGATCTACATAATCGACCAGCGTTTACAGGGCCGATCGTATTACCGTTACATAATATCGTCGACTGCAATTATTATTACTATATAGGTAAGACACGTTCATTTTTATATTTTCCCTCTATTTTTTTTTTGCATACAACTTTATTATTAAATTTATTCTATATAATACAGTTGTGCGAGCAAAACTCTAATTTCTGTGTATTAAATATCAAAGTGTATAAAATAACTCTTATACGATGCTGGTACGAATATAGAGAGTAAGTAGAAACGCAAGATATCCTTTAAAAAGTTTAAGCTATGCCTACACGAGAAAAACAAATCGATCACTGCACTTTTTAGCGTATACATCTACGATTTTTGACAATTTATACGATTGCTGGTTGAGATGCATATTATATCGATTGACCATGGGGCCCTATACCCTCTTCATAATTCCGAATTTTCACTGTTTAATGCCATTTGAAATGCGATTGTATATATCTACTAAAATAAATTCAAAACAGTCACCATCGACCACGACCGTATGGCGTAGGTACCTATTGGCGTATGTATCTATAGGAAGATATATCTACATAAACTACAAAGAATAAAATGGTTTTTTCATTTACAAACCGTTGCCACTCGATTTTCATAATTTGTAACGGTTTAGGTATACCTACTGTATACCTATTATTAAACTATATCAGCCGTTTATATTATACTAATAATATTATATTGTACATATTATAATTTGACACTAGATTACATACACGTGATTATGTGTCTGCACTGTTTATTTTCCACTCCACGATAATGAATTATTGTCAACTATTAAAATTTATCATCACTCGTATTAATTATTGAAATTAATTATGACACACATATTTATAATAATAACGTGTGGTTTTGTGACAGCTTAAAGGACGCCACATTTATATTATATACCTATACTATACAAGACATACCTATATTATATAACATAATAATATAAATTTACAAGTACATCTGTGTTTGTACGTTCATCTCGTCGATCGTACACATTGTGTCTATTGGAATATGTATATAGGTATATCATCTCCACCTATATAATGTACTGGCATATATTAATAATAGATACAATATAATGTACATAATATATTGGCAGTATTGTATCTATCTATATAGTTTGTCCGGAGAGAATAAACGACAGAAGCCTAGCTGGTTTTTTTTCACAAAATAATATGTTTACAGCTATAACATATTAGTCGAGTCATGTTCCGCTCAGACTACGAAATTACGTTAAATTGTTTGAGATAGGTAACTACATATAAGCAAATATGACAAATATTATTATACAATATTCACAATATACATATAATAATAATATGTGGGTTGACGTCACGGCGTTTCGTATAAAAAATACATTTCTTTTTTCATAAACAATATCCAGTGCATTTATTTATAGAGTATCATTCAAATCAATTTTATTTTATTTTATTTGATAATATAATAAAATAATGTCTGAATATTCAATTTTGTTAGAAGTTAAAAAATGACATGTTTATAAAGTAGTAAAATACTACCTATACATTGTAGAATTCTAAGGATTTGATACGGGTTCGTAATTTACTACTTTCTTTTGTTTATACAACTGGTGTTCACATCGTGTATTCGTGTAAACATTGAAATCAACAATAATCCAAACGTAACCAATCAAGAATTTATTTTGTGATGATAATATATACATTTCTAAACAATCTTAAAAGTTAAACCACGAAGTACCTACTGTTTTAGTCCCAATTTTAATTTCTTACCACGTCTACTATAATTTACAGTGATAAGTTTAAAACGAAAATAATAAAATGTTATAATACAATAATAATAGTGAATCCTTTACATGGCTATATATAAAACGACAACGAATTCAAAGTCAGTAAATCAAATAATACTAAGATATTATAAAAAAAATGTAAAACATTAATAGAAATACTTTTCAAAGTTGAACACCAAATTAATACAACATGATCTTATAATAAAAATAAGAAATTGTTGTAAAATTGTAAACAATATTTAATATTATACTCTAATATTTTATTCTTGTAAGTTAAACGTTGATCACGTTTTCAATTTTTTTGTTTTCATTTTCCAGTGATTTTTGAGCTGCTAGGTATAGGTTATGATTGCTTTTTTCGTTGTTGGTCTTTAGTTTGTCTTGCATCTGAACAAGAATGTCTTGCATGCGGCGGATCTAAATTTTGGATAGTAAAACCATGTTTAATAATGAGCCAAATTATATTAATTGTCATCAGTATAATTGTATCGACCATATTTTAAATAATTACAGAACACATAATTTATTTTTTTTATATTATTAAATAAATAGCCTCGGCGACTATAGCCATTGGCTGTAATCAGTTATAACATGCGTTTACACTAGACTACTAGAGCACATTATTAAAAAATAAATTAAATACAATGTTGTCGTATTTTACATACATAACATAAATCATAATATTTTTTACTGCATGGTGGCCGATGGGCCATATGGGTATTGTCCTAATAGCCAAATATTGATAAACACGATACCCTTAATATATAAATAAGAAAAAACACAGGCCTCTCTATATAATCAGGGACATACTGACATATTATCCTGACATTATGTGTATTATTCATTTAAAAATACATCGACTAGGTATATATTTTAAATTCTAAGAGATGACAAACGACAACTTTGACTTTAAAAAAAAAATCGATTCAAACATTTTTTAGTTTTGATTATAAATAAAATTTAAAATTGTTTATTATCACAGCTTTCATTCGTGTTACGCAGAACTGTGTATTTTCTTTTAGTACGGTGTTTACAACAACATTATGTGTAATGACGTATATTACCTACGACCTACCTATATTACCTAACTACACTAATAATTATTATTTATGAGTTATGACCATTGTTCCTTTTAGGTATGACTATATTAATAGAAACCTATGTGGCTATGTACAATAATAGTGTACATTGATAGTTGTTAATGTTAAGACATTTTGTAGTAAACACAGTACCTATAGTACTGAACATACCTACCTGTTTTATATGAGTTTAAATTATTCTGCACACACCGGTTAAAAATTTTTTAATGTAAATAGGAATTCAACTTACTTCTTCTTCTTTTTGAATTAACAAAATATCCGTTTCATCAAGTGCTGGTAGCAGTTTTGGTATCGAATCTCTTTTTAATTTTCTACACAAAACCGATAATAGGTTATTCATTCAATGATATTTTATTTTTTTTATTATTTACCCTCTATCTTTGAATGCTTGCTGCGATATTTTCGAAATCAATTGCGTGCGGAAATTTTCATAATGAACATCTTCGGTGACTTCTTTTAAATCGGGCATGTGTGTGGATATTAGCATATTCCGAAGTTTGGTGAAATCGCTATGGGCTGGGTTATCCACTGAAAATATAACATATAAACACACATTGTGTTTAATGAACATTAATACGCATACACTCGTGTGTCGTTAAATATATTTATCTACATTCTCTGTGTTTACTATTCTAAAAAACAATGTATATATATGTAAGTAAATAAACGGTTTATTAAGTATTCAAATTTTTCTACCTTCTACCACACCCCAGTCATATTGCCTTCCTCGCATTTTTTTCCCGTTAACTTCCAAAATCGTGTTACTTCCGACCACAGCAAACGGTAAGCATGCTTTTAGCTCTTTATCCTGCTGTTTGAAGTCTTCATCTTCGTCACTATCGCAATCTGGCAGTTGGTATATCTGAAACACATATAATATGATCGATGCCAACTTGGTTTATGTCGATAATAATATAATACAATGTCACATATTTAAATTAGATATTGAATAGTTATTATTTATTCGTTCCATAGAGTCGTACATGCAGTTATCGACATTAGTAATGTATGT
>NC_042495.1:118297420-118298387 GCF_005508785.2 Acyrthosiphon pisum | reverse complement strand
AAGACCAAGCTATTATATTAACCCGCGATAACTCGCACTGTTAGAAATAATCTAACATTCAACTTATTTTTAGAATAACAATAATCGTTTAAATGATAAATAGTTGTCCTTCCATCAATGCTTTATCTATATCACTATAGAACTAATAATATCATAATGGAAGATAAGATAACATTATTTGACAATTGTTTTCAGTTTAAAGTTGACGGTAAGCAAATTGTTAGTAGTAATCTAACGCGCGAGTGATCACGACACCCGAGTTGTTAGTAATAATCTAACGCGCGAGTGATCACGACACCCGACTTGTTAGTAATATTCTAACACGCGAGTGTTTACGCGGTGATTTTTGTATGTGTGTAAAATTCAAATTAACATTTTCAAACTAATATCATTATTTTTAGTGTCGTGTATCATTTTATGATATTGTTTTCTTTGTAATTGTTTACTGTAATAATGAACAACGATAAAATTACAAATAAAGTAATAGAATGGTTGCAAGAAGATGAAGATACAAACATCAGTGACCTGAACTCAGAAACAGATACAGAATCTGAGCATTCAAATCATGACACAGAATCAGAACAGTCAGGTAATAGTGATTCTGATAATACACATACCCCGGCTTCAAATAATTTACTGTATACCCCTTGTTATGTTGGAAAAGATGGTACGAAATGGCTAATGCATAAGCCACAAACTACAAAAACTGCTCGTCAAAATATAATTACAAAATTACCGGGAGTGAAAGGTGCAGCTAAAAATTCAAAAACAATTTTAGACTGTTGGAAAATATTTTTTCCCGATAATATAATTATTTATATTGTCGAATGTACAAATCAACAACTTAATTTAATTCGTTCTAATTATACACGAGGTGAAAGAGACTGTCCACCAACAAATTTTGAAGAAATTTTAGCATTTTTTGGGTTATTATATTTGGCTGGTGTAAAGAAGGCTCAGCATCTGA
>NC_042495.1:118295438-118296520 GCF_005508785.2 Acyrthosiphon pisum | reverse complement strand
TTCGCCAGAAAATACAAAAATATTACAGGATTTCAAGCAGCACCAAAGGAAAACACTCTCAAGGAAAGCCACGATGTACATACTGTCCAATACGTAAAAATAGATTCACACAGCATCAATGTAGCATTTGCTCCATACCAATTTGCAAGGAACATACTGCATCAACTAACTAATTTGCCTCATTTGTAATAATCCTCAAGATTCAGATGATTAATATTATTTCAATTTTTTGCATGTATACATAAATTTAGGGTTTTAATTTATCAGTACTTTTTTTTTTCAAATTAAATATAAAAATGTAAAATGTATTGTAAGAATGTATACAGTTAACCTATTTACTCATTTGTAATTCATTTTAATGATTAATATAATTAAAAGTTTTTGATATTAGTACATTATTAACTTGGGGTTTTTTTTAATGTATTTCAATAACAGCTTTAAAACACCTAAAGTGGTAAAATTAAAGTGGCACAAGTATCTCATATATATATTGTCTTTTGTAAATAATGCAATAAATATAAATTGTATAAAACGGAATTTGTGTTTTGATGAAATTAAATAAACTAATTGAGTGTTAGAAAAAATCTAACACGCGAGCAATTGCGTAAAAGACAACGCGCGAGTTATCGCGGGTTAAACACGAAATACCGCAAATAGAATATGTTAAAGCATTTAGCAAAATAACACCGCCTAAAAACATCATTTTTGCGTCCCGTATTTCGGTCAACAGATTTTGTATATATTTTAGAGACAAAATAACTGTTGACGAACTGATACAAAACTCGTATATAACTGTTAATGAAAATCAAATACCATTTCGTCGTTTAATAAATCCTGCCAAGAGATTCATAATTTCTAATGCTCACCCGATAATACCGCATGAAGTAATTACCGAACACTTATTATTGGAAAACATTAAGACATTATCTCCAATAACCTTTCTTAAAGCTGGATTCCAAGATGAGCTCGCTCATATCAGCAGTTTTAGGAGACAGGTATATATCCACCCAGACGACATAGCAAATGTACCCGGATCGATAATAATCAAATATGACAACACAGATTTCAGAATTTTTCTAACG
>NC_042495.1:118289659-118291848 GCF_005508785.2 Acyrthosiphon pisum | reverse complement strand
GTGTCCAAGAGGAACATCCTCCCTTGAACGGTGTGAAATTACCGTGGTGACACAAAAAGTAGACTGTGAACATACAAATGTATACTACTAGATTGCGATCCTCAACAGGACAAAGCCGTTTGGAAAGTCTTTTAATTCTTAGTACTGAAAAAGATATTCCTATTGACATAAACAGTGTCATTGATCAAGTTGCTCTATCTTCAGATATTTTTAAAAAAAAATTGATGTTTTCTTAAATTGTTTTTCATTAAATATACATATATAATTAAAATGGTATCTATAATTTTATACTTGTCTTAGTTGTGTATTAATTATACTATGCTCATTTATGTAAGTATGTTACTATAAATAAATAAATTAGTTAATGATTAAATTATATCATAAAAAGCTCATATTAAAAGAATGTGCTTTAGAGGAACCTCTCTCCTTACATTTATTAATTGTTGAATCAATAAATCAATTAGGCAATAAATATTTAGATATGTATTTTGACACAAAATATGCAACAAAATAACGTATTGTAACCCCTAGTTTACATAATACATTCTTCAAAGACGTTAGCAAGGTCCATTAGTACGCCGAGATGAATGAATCAATTAAATTAATGTTTTGAAAATGGATTAAGAAAGTTAACTACATTATCTGTGTCACTTTCTTTTCACAAATTTGAAATTCAATCTTCAAAGTACATTTTTTTTATACTTAAATTTAAATTTTTTTCCATTTGTCAACTGTTTGGGCGTACTAATAGAAATTATTAGGGGTGTTTTTTGGCCTAAAATATAGAATGACTGAGAGCTTTTAAGGGAACCTACATAAACATAATTATTGTTATTTTCTTTTGTGGAAAATGTTCATAGGTACCTGAATACGCCCGGAACTGGGGCACAGACCGAAGGACCACTCGGTGCGAACCGAGGGAGAACGACCAAAATTTGAGAACCGTCAGAGAATGCCTACTACTGTTCTGAGTAGGCAACCCAATCTACGACCGTCAGAGAACGCTTATTACTGTTCTGAGTAGGCAACCCAATCTACACCTGACCAAAGTGACAATCAATTTCACGACGACGAAATCGGCCGTGGACGGGTGGTAGTACATGGGAATCAGGAAGTGCAGTTTAATTATCGAGGGGGGGGGGGGGTCTCTGTGGTCGAATCGGTTTGGTGCAATGACCACAGAGCTCACACCAATCAGGGACTTAACACTAGCTTAAAATTAAGGCAGACTGATGTATAATGGTAGTCCTCTGAGGATTGACCCGACACACTGGACGTATGGGCGGCCTCTCACACAACGTATTTGTTGCTGGCGGACTTACGCAAAACAATTCTCTGGAGACAGATTTGGACGACCGTGACGGCCTCACACACTACTCGGTTGAATGGCTGGATGCAAAACATATGGCACCAAATCCGATGTCTGACGATGTCCAGCAACCAGACGAGGGTTAGTAATTAATTTAGAATAACTCACGAATATTGCTGGTAACGATGGATATTTATTTTTGACACAAAGTTGCGTTGTCCGTTACAATAACGGCCTGACGATATAAACAATAATTGTTGGATCACAATGATCCGGCAACTCACTGGTAACAATAATAATAATAATACTTTTAATACATACTATGCGCTCAATGCGACTTAAAAAATACAATAGAACGACGATCAGCCACCACTGCAATAGCGGGACAAGAAAAAAGAAAACAATATATTTAATACGAACAGACCACAACAAGGGCGTTGGCCGTGGACGTAAAACAATAACAAAAGAACAGATAATAGTGATATGTGAAAAATGATAATAATATTGTCCAAAAGTTGACCAATACTTATTTACACAAAACGAGAAACCAAAGATAATAAATAAACATAACATTTAGAATAATTTAAATAATTTAAGGAAGGAGTGGTGTTTGGACGAGAAGGAAGATGTCGCCGTCGCGCAGAGTCGTCTCCCGCGATAAGCTAATTGCTTATTGCGCGAACAGTACCTATTTGAAAACAATTTTTGAAGTGAGTTTTTTTTTTTTTTTTTGTGTTTTGATGAACTGAGGGTCTTATGAGAGATTTTGAAGGGTGGGTGGTCAGTAAAAATTTTTGCCTCACCACAATTTTGAGTTCGTCACACCACTGATTCCGATAACCGATTTTAAACACTCATGTGTGTCCCTGGCATAAAATAG
>NC_042495.1:118275717-118289559 GCF_005508785.2 Acyrthosiphon pisum | reverse complement strand
TAAGTTTGATGTCAACTGTCAAAGTTGTTCAATTACACAAGATCAGAAATAAATCCTTGCAAAGCAAATTTATTTGATCTAAGTACTGTTTTAAAATCGGCAGGTCAAGCAGAAAAACCGTTATCACTTCGGGAGGCAGCTACTGTAAATAGTATTTCAGGGGCACAAGGATATACCCGATGTCAATGTAAGACAAAATGCAAGACGAATAGGTGTGTTTGCAGATTGGCATCTAGAATTCATCTAAAATTTAGAATTCTAAATATCATGGAAGTTTGCCATGTGAAAATAAAAATGAGTAACTACGTATGCAAATCATAAAAAATTTTAAAAAAGCTTAAATTACATAAATTAAAATGTTAAAAAAACACTTGTTTATTAATTGATTATTTATTAAGGTGATATAGTAGATTAATTAATAATTATGTTTGAAAAAAAATAATATTTAAATAAGTCAGATTAAATTTAAAAAATGTGCCATCTTTGCCTACTATCGTTAGGAAATGATAACATATACTAGGCGATGATATCATTTCTTCCGATTTTAGGAATTGTCAACATTTACTAGGAATTGTCATAATTTCCTAAATGTCAACATTTCCGGTAACATATACACGGTTATCCTAAACATAATATACACGGTTCAGCGTCGGTGTTACCAGTGGCGCCGAACCCCCCCCCCCCCCCCCCTAACAAGTGTTGTTAAAACAATAGCTTAAATGGGTGGGTGGTCCTAGGGGTACTCGGGTGGTATATAAAAATATAAGGTAATAGGAATAATAATAAAAATATAAGGTAATAGGAATAATTATTGTATAAAACTATTAACGTACAACATAATCAATATTCAATATATACGAATGACTATTATTCCCCCAAAACCAGTATCAGTGTTGTTATAACAGCAGCTGTATGTCAATACGTGTTTAGTGTGATCTATTTTGGTCTTTGGACGATTGTTGTTCCGTGTGTAATCAGTATTAATATCAGTATTTAGTAGAAATAATATACAAAAACCATGAGTAATAGTACTAACAAAAACAATCTATTTTTATTTTATCTAACTCGAAGCCTCTTCGGATGATATGTATTTTTGCGATTTGTGACGGTTGTAATTTGTAGCGTCTCGACAGTCCCGCAGCAACGCAGCTACGTTTTTCGATGTGTGATAACTTTTGCTACCTAACCTAACACTCGAGCTTTTATTATTTTTTGTTTTATTTTACGATTTTTTTTTAAAATGCCTTCGTTTTGTAGTACTTGTAAGAGAAGTAGAGGAAGTTTAAATATAAAAAAACTCAAATTATTACGCCTTCTTCGTCTTCTTCTTCTTTTCAAAACTATTTTTTTAAGAAAAGAAAAATCGATGAAACTTTTGAGTTAGGTAAGTACATAAGTGTTGTTATTATTAATATTTTAGATTCTGATCATAGCGAAAAAATGTTTTGATTTTACAATAATGTGTTTTTTTTATTTATTTATTTTTTTTTTTTGAGTCTGTCATCACCTTTTAGGACAGTAAAGTCCTAATAGTTTTTAGCAGGGCTTGAAAGCGGTAACCGATTTTTCCCGGTAACCGGTTACCATGACTACTTTTTGGACTGGTAACCGCTTTTTCGTGTTTCAATTTTGAGAAGTGGTTATCAATTACCGGTAATCACGTAATTCGATAAAGAGGGAAATCTATAACGGTAACCGTTTATTTTTAGAACCGGTTAATTAATCAAAACCGTAAATCTCAAAATCAATTAACGTTAAAATGATTTTTTTTTAAATTATGTTCATGAAGTAAATATAAAAATTTAAAAACACCAAATTATTATAAAATAATTATTAAAAATAACCATTGCGTGTTCGAACGCACAATAGTATCGGCGCACAAACAATGCGGGTATATTCTCAGTATACACATTGTTCTAGACTGAAACCGCTGGTAGAATCATTATCGAATGCAGGCTGATACATAGGTATATGTAATATTATACATTTATAAATTATATTTAATTATTACTTATTTACGATATACTACCAGCAATATATAATATGTATGTTATAACTTATAACTTATAACTTATAAGTTATAATCATCGACTGTTATGATCTTTATTCTTCGTACTAATAACGCCCTAAACTGGCTGGATAGTAAATGCGAATAAGCACAGTAATAGGATATTAGTAATTTATCCAGCCAGTTTAGTGCGTTATTATTACGAAAAATAAAGATCATAACAGTCGATGATTTATCCTACTACTGTGCTTATTCGCCCGTCAACTATCTAACCAAATATTATGTAATAAGTAATATCTGATAATACTGATAATAGTAATTTTAATAACAAAATTGTCACAATTGTGAAGGTACGCCAGTACACCACACTATCTATGATAAAATAGATTTCAATCTTGTTTAAATCGTGGCTCCTAATTAAAAAAAAAAAGAAAAACCGGTTTCAGAGTGGTTACCGGTAATTTTGAAGAATTAAAACCGCTTCCAAACCGATAACCGGTAACCGCATTTTTAGAGATCATTTTGGTAACCGATAATCAATTAACAAAAATTCTAAAAACCCCGAAAACCGGTATCCGGTTTTGAAAAATTGTCCGGGTCCTATCGGACCCGGTAACCCATTTCCTCGGAAGCGGTTTCAAGCCCTGGTTTTTAGATGTCTATACAATTTTATTTGTTGGGTGAAAATCTTGAAAATTTAAGACAAGGCTCCTGATATACAGGGAGATTTTTTTATCAAACAACACTTATTATTTCAAAAAGTGTACATTTTATTGAAAATATTTTTTTACATACTTCCAAGTCGCTTATAAAACAACGTATGACTTATATGACAACACAGATTTCAGAATTTTTCTAACGGACGACACTCATTTGCTATGCATGTAAATAAAGCGGCCACACATCTAATCACTGCAAAAAAGAACCAAATACCATGACCAATAATAAATATAATACACAAAAACCAACAATAGAAGATACCCCCACCTCGATCTCATACCCCACACATGAAGACGATATAACAGAAGTAAATGCTATCGCCATACCTAAAAACAGTCAAAACTCAAATATATCAAGTCAATCAACGAACAATACAATTCTACCCAATAAACAAATTAAAAGATCTCTTCCATCATCAAGTTGCCCTACATCTCCTACAATTTCCGAACAATCAAACACACAGCTAAACATTGAGAAACCTAAACCGATCAAAAACCTCGAATGTAAATTGTTAGAATAAAAAAAAAACAAGAAAACACCTCAAGATCAAATCAAAAAACTTAAAAAAAGCAATTCGCTTGAAAATATTGTTACAAATGCTGAGGACCACTTAAAATCTGTACAAGACCTATTTTCTGAAAACGAAGAAATCAATATCTCCTTTTACCAATTCAAATACATAATCGAAAATGTCTCCAATAAATCAATCAACATTCATTCTCTCTGCGAAGATGCAAATGTAGCCATACCTTCAATGTTAAAAACCATAGAAATTGTCAGACCTAAGATAAACGACCGAGCAACAATAACCAAACTCACCAAATTATCTAATTTACTATTCCAAGCTACTCCACAAGAGTTATACTCGTAAAGCCCATATACAAAAATAATCAATCAAATTTTCAAATTCCAATGAAAGCAAATCAAAAAGAAAATAACCACACACAAAACACAAAACTAATACAATGGAACTTAAATAGCTTTCAAAAAAAAAACAAACGAATTAAAAATTTTAATAGCCGAGCATTCGCCCGACCTCATATGCTTACAAGAAACTAATTTTACCGACCAAACCTATAAAACATTAAGGAACTATATATGTTACACCAAAAACAGAACTAATGGTTTAAGAGCCAGTGGCGTAGTAGCAACCTACGTCAAGTCATTCTTTCCTAGCAAACAAATAAAAGTAAAAACCCATCTTGAAGCTATTGCCATTTCTATACAACTCAATGCAATAAATTTAAATGTATGCAACTTCTATCTACCCAACCAACCTAAATTGAATTATCCGATATCGAAAACATAATTAAACAACTTCCCAAGCCATTTATAATATTAGGCGACTTTAATGCACATTGTACAATGTGGGGATCGGAAAAAACAGACCCTAGAGGTAAGATATTTGAAAAAATACTAGAAAACGAAAACATTGTCATTCTAAATGACACATCTCCCACTCACATAAACCTAGCCAATGGAACCTTATCATCTATCGACCTAACTATGTGCACATCCTCCTTAGCCCAAAGACTCAAGTAGAAAGTACTGCCTGATATCTATAGCAGCGACCATCTACCGATACTCACAAACTTCATGTCCAGGATAGGGGATACTAATGTGAATAAAAACCGTAGATGGAATCTAAAAACACCTAACTGGACATTATTCAGTGATGTTATAGAAGAAGAAATTATCAAAATACAACACAATGACCAATCCAACATAGAAAACACAGTCAAAATATTCACTAAAATAATCACCTCAGCAGCAGATCTATCTATTGGTAGCTGTATAAACCATAACAAAAACCCCAAAGTCCCTTGGTGGAATGATGAGATCAAAAGAGCTATATTCAATTTTTTTATTGGCGTTTTTTTTAACGCCTTAAACACGTATAAAAAAAATAAAACCTTAGAAAATTTCATACAACTCAAAAAACTGCGTGCCCAAGCCAAATTTTTAATCAAAAAAAGCAAAAAAAACTCATGGAAAGAATTCACAACCAGCATAAACTCCAAAACTAACTCATCCAAGATATGGAACAAAATCCATTCACTGAAAGGAACCAAACCGAAACCAAGAAATACATATATCAGATGAACATGGAACAACATCATCCCCTAGAAGAAGTCACCGATAAAATTGGCGCATACTTCCAAGATAATTTTAGCAACAAAATCTACAAACAAGAATTTATAAATGGAATAAAAACACCAGCCGAAAACTTACCAATAATCTCAATAATAAACCCTAACAATAGTGATCAAATTGACCTGAACTCCAGTATAACTCTCAATGAAATGGAAACTACACTTAATAAATGCCAGAGCAAAAGCCCCGGCCCTGACAGTATCCCTTATTGTTTTATTACAAACCTCGGCAAAACAGCAAAAAAATGTCTATTGAATATATATAACAACATATGGCATACAAGTGTTATACCTAATGAATGGAAAAATGGAATAATAATTCCTATTCTTAAACCAGGGAAAAACAAACATTCTACTGATGGATATAGACCTATCACACTCCTAAATACAATGACAAAGATTATGGAAAAGATCATAAACTCAAGATTAATATGGTTCTTAGAAAAAAACCAAATATTATCCAAAGAGCAAAGCGGTTTTCGTCACACTAGAACAACTATGGATAACTTAATTATAATAAAAACTGAAATAGAAAATGCATTCGATCATAAACAAATGCTCGGAATGATCAGTTTGGATATTACAAAGGCTTATGACTCCGTATGGAGACATAGAATACTAACTCTGTTGAGCAAAATCTTAACAAACGAAAACATGTTCAAGTATATTACAAACTTCCTAAAAGAAAGACATTGTCAGGTCAAAGTATCCCATACCTTATCAAAGACGTTCTGCCAAGAAAATGGCATCCTACAAGGATCATCACTGGCAGTTACACTCTTTCTTTTGGCCATTAATGACATTGTTGAAACAATTAAAGTTCCTGTTAAAGCCAATTTATTCGCCGATGACTTTAACATATTTTTCAGAAGCTATAACCTAGAAACTGTCCAAGAATTACTCCAAATTAGTGCCAACAGCTTATCAGATTAGTAAAAAAAAACTGGATTCTCATTCTCTAACCTCAAATCCCAAAGTATTATCTTTACAAAACAAAAAAAAACAAAAGATCTCAATATAATATTAGACAACGTAGTTATCCCTCACCATAATAAAATTAAAATTCTAGGAATAACATTCGATTCCAAACTTAATTGGATATCCCATCTAAAAAATATTCGTGACTCGTTATCTCAAAAACTCAACATAATCAAAATAATTGCTCATACATCATGGGGTGGTGACAGCTCATCTCTTTTAATGATCTACAAAGCTTTAATTCGATCTAAAACAGACTATGGATCTATACTGTTAAAAAATGCCAAAACCAACCACTTAAACATGGTTCAAACTAAACTAAATACTGCTATAAGACTCTCAATAGGGGGATTCAAATCCAGCCCAATTGAGAGCATTAGAAACATTGCTAATGAAATTCCACCTAACCTTAGAAGAGAAAAACTACTTTTATTATATTGTGCCAGAATCAAAAGAAACATCAATAACCCAGCCATCAAAGTAATAAACGCATACATACAGGAAGCCGTAAAAGAAAATATAAAAATAAACAATATTTTAGAAAGAAAACCATATAATTTTCCCCCGTGGAACACAACATCCAATGTTAACCTTACTTTAACTAAATTCAAAAAAGAAAACACAATGCCCTCTGTTCGCGCCTAGTTATTAGCGATGCGATATCGTTATCGTTGTGCCGCGACGACGACCGTTCTTTTTCTTTATCATCTCTCGGCTCCACCGACACCTCTCATTATTTAAATGTGTATTATTATTATTTTTTGTATTCATTATAATTATCAATGTTCTTTGTCCGTTATTATTGTATATCCTCTGTCTTTGGGCATGATTATCATTGTGTGTAATCATATCTTTTTTTTTCTCTGTTTACTGTTGCGGCCAACGCCCTTTGTTTACCTTTTTGTTATTATTGTTACTGCGACCCGTCTATATGTTTGTTGGTCCCCGCTATTGCAGCGGGTTGTCGTTTGTTGTTCTATTTATTTTGTAACGTGCTACTTATTACAGTTATTAAAAGTTGCATTGAACGTACGTTTTTTCTCTTTTTTATACTATCTAAATTCAGTGTCGCGCATTGAGCGCAAATCCTATCGCGCATTGAGCGCACAGACACTCGTCTCCAGTACCCGGGCTCCCTGCAGCTGTCCCGGAATCCGGTCCCCGCGTAAGTCCGCCAGCAACGGGTTTGTTGTGTGCGAGGCCGCCAAGGTTTTCGAGATCATCGTCGTCGTCGCAGTAGTCAGCTCAAGCCGCCAGCTGTATATATATATATATTATGTATATATATATATATATACCTAGTATAATTTAGTCAGTAAGCTCCCCACTATATAATTGTACCCTGTGGTCATTGCACCAAACCGAATCGACCACAGGGCCCCTGATCCCCATAAATAACCTGTATTGTCCTGATTCCCATGTACTACCTCCCGTCCACGAAATAGATGTCGTCGTCGTGATATTAATTGCCTAACGTCGCTTTGGTCAGGCGTAGATTGGGTTGCCTACTCAGAACAGTAGTAGGCGTTCTCAAACTTTGTTCTTTCTCTCTCGGTTTGCACCGAGTGGTCCTTCGGTCTGTGGCCCCAGTTCTGGGCGCATTCATTTTTTGGTCCTTCGAACCGGATAGTTTAATACAAACCACGAATATGTATACGAACCATTTTTTTTGTTGTCCATGATCATTATTCTTCGTCGATATTATTCTTATTGTAAGACACAAACTAGTTCCTACATCTATAAAATCTGTACTGTCGTCGAATTGTTGTGGACCTAGAAGTTAGAGAAGAATCTCACCTGTATATAGTCCACGTACCTGTTCTCCACGAAAAATCTCATTACGTGCATCAAATAATTTCGAACAACAATGGCGGACGTTATTTACAACGACGCAAAGTCTCGCATTATTCGCTGCGTTACCAAATTGAAATCCTTTGCCCAAGCTTCTATTGACTTCAATAATGACCGTACAAACTCTGGTAAACGAGCCAAAATTGCCAAAATGATTAGTGAGCTTGTTACTCTTCGTAACGCAGTTGAGGATGATGTCCAAAGAATGGAATCAGCCGTTAATTCAAACACAGCCCCTGCCGAGATCACTGACAATAGTGAAAGTCAAACTCTTATCACGTCATTCGATAGTCTCTATTATGAACTTGCTGCGTTCGCTGATGTTCACAAGTTGACAATGTCATCCTCGATGGACGCAGCTGCTTCATCATTTTCAAATCAAACCAGTGGTCAACATCAATTATCCGCTTTTCAGTTACCTAAGCGTACATTCCCTGTTTTTTCCGGTGAGATGACCGAGTGGCAGGGCTTTGACGATTTGTTTAACTCCATACTATCGCACGCTCCTGAACTGCCGGACGTTGAGAGGTTTGAATTTCTGAAGATGTCTCTTAAGGGTGAAGCGCTATCACTTATCTCCCATCTCGCGTTAACGGCTACAAATTACACTAGTGCGTGGAAAATATTGCGTTCACGTTATGGCAATAAGCGTGATCTTGCTCGTATTCACCTTCATGCTCTGCTCGCTAACCAGATTGTTAAGTCCAATGATGGCTCCTCTATTAAAACTCAGATCAATACGATCTTAGAGAACACTGCTGCTTTGGACAATCTTGACTTTGTAACGCGTCAATGGAGTCCACTTCTGGTGCACATCGTTGAAAAACATCTTGATTATGAACTTCGTGCTCGGTGGGAATTGGTAGTTGGGGAGAATCATTATCCTCAAATTTCTGACTTTGTTGACTTCTTGCGTACTCATCTGCGGTCTGCGGAAATTTATTCCAGCTGTTCATCATCTGACTGACACAATAGTGCATCGAAACCGCACAAGTCAGTTAAGCAATCCAATTTCAACCCTTGCTCTTCTTCAAGCGTTCTAGCCACCACTTCGAGTACTTCATCCGTCAAGCCGTGTCCACTGTGTAATGCACCGCATTCAATAAGGTCATGTACCCTATTTACTGACAAGCCTCCAAATGAACGCTTTCATATTGCAAAAACGCATCGTTTGTGTATAAATTGTCTGGGGACAGGTCACTCCTCAGCCCGATGCCCTTCAACCTATAAATGTCAGTCATGTAAGAAAAGTCATCACTCGCTGTTGCACTTTAATCCTACTGCTAATAAACCAAATACCTTTGGTTCAGTATCGTCAAATACATTATCCACTAAGACGGCAGCGCCTGTGCCTGGGGCTGAGTTACATGTTACGACTACCTCATGTCTTGTTCGAGGACAACCTCAGCGCATCGTTCTATTGTCAACAGCAGTAGTGGACGTCTATGCTGCCGATGGACGGCGACACGCGTTAAGGGCTTTATTAGACTCTGGTTCACAAGCTAGCTTTATCACAGAACGAGCTGCTTGTGCTCTTATGCTTCGTCAGTTCCGATCTTCTGTCAGCGTTACTACATTCGCTAGTTCAGACTCTACAGTTGTTCGGGGCAAGTGCAGTATTAAGATGTCTCCCTCCGGTCAACAAGCACCCTCTTTTTCTCTTGACGTGTCGATCGTTCCGCACATAACTGGACCAACTCCTCAAATTCCGGTAACGTTTGGACATTGGGATCACATTAATAGTCTCTCTCTGGCTGACCCATCATATAATACACCTGGCCCAATTGACTTACTGATCGGAGCTGATCTATTACCTTCAGTATTCCTTGATGGCACTCGAAAGGGTCAAGTTGGTGAACCTCTCGCAATGAACTCTGTTTTTGGATGGGTGCTCATGGGCCCTACGGAATTTTATGACCGCTCTTCTGTTGCCACACTTAGCGTAAATATATCTGAACCTATTGACTCGTTAATTAAAAAATTCTGGGAACTTGAAGAGCTACCCACCGCTTGCCATTTGAGTCCAGCTGACGTTGCTGCTGAGAAAATATATACTTCTACTACAACTCGTTTAAGTTCAGGCAGATTTGTTGTCACTCTTCCGTTTCTGAAACCTCGTCCACTGCTTGGTGACTCGAGAACGTTAGCGTTGCAACGGTTCAAGGCCCTAGAATGTCGTCTCAACCGCAACAAAGACCTGCAAGATCAATACGCCGAGTTCATGCGCGACTATCTGACGGCTGGTCATATGGAGTTGATTCCATCGTCTGAACAAGGCCATCCGTTTCATTATTATATTCCACACCATTGCGTGCTTAAACCCGACAGCCTGACTACAAAGCTTAGGGTTGTATTCAATGCATCTGCAAAAACGTCAGCCGGTATATCCTTAAACGACAGTATGTACACAGGTCCTAAACTGCAACCTGACATACAAGTTGTTCTCCTCCGTGCTCGACTTTGGAAATACTTATTTATGGCTGATATAAAGCAAATGTATCGCCAGATTCTCATCAGACCAGCTGACAGAGATTATTTGCGGATTCTGTGGAGATTCTCGTCCACATCTCCGATTGACGAGTACCGGTTATGTACAGTGACGTACGGCACCTCTGCAGCTCCCTTCCAAGCACTTCGCACTGTCCGCGAGTTAGCGAATTTAGATGGTGCAAAATGGCCGATAGCTGCGTCTGTGTTGTTGAATGACACGTTTGTTGATGACATCCTGACCGGAGCCAACTCAACAGAAACTGCTCTTGAATGCCAAACCCAATTAATAAACTTGTGTGCTATGGCGCAATTTCAATTGCGAAAGTGGGCCAGCAACAATAGTCAACTTCTGCAAACTGTCCCCGAAGAAGCCCGTGCCATTTCACCATCTGTCCTTTTCGACAGCAGTGACCATTCCGACTTGAAGGTACTCGGGCTGAAGTGGGACCCGGTAGCTGATAATTTTTCTTTCAAAGCTAAACCGTCAGCAGTCACACCAACGAAACGTACAGTCCTTTCAGACATTGCTAGGATTTTTGATCCGTTAGGCTTGCTGTCGCCAATAACATTCTGGACCAAACATGTCATGCAGCAACTTTGGATTGCTGGAATCAAATGGGATGAAGAAATACCAAAGGATATCGCTGTAATGTGGACACGATATCAGTCAGAGCTGATAAACGACTTACAAACGATTGAGCTAAAAAAAGTTTGGGTTTTCCAAAATACCCCCACTTCTCCAGCCCCCCAACTTTGGTTTTTTAATAACTTTTTAAGTTTTTCTTTACAAACGAAAATTTTGTTTTTACAAACCTTTACAAACGACTTACAAACGATTGAGCTAAAAAAAGTTTGGGTTTTCCAAAATACCTCCATTTCTCCAGCCCCCCAACTTTGGTTTTTTAATAACTTTTTAAGTTTTTCTTTACAAACGAAAATTTTGTTTTTACAAACCTTTACAAACGACTTACAAACGATTGAGCTAAAAAAAGTTTGGATTTTCCAAAATACCCCAATTCTCCAGCCCCCACATTTTGATTTTTTAATAACTTTTTAAGTTTTTCTTTACAAACGAAAATTTTGTTTTTACAAACCTTTACAAACGACTTACAAACGAATGGAATAAACGGAATTTCAAAATTCCAAAATTCGGGGCATTCCCCCAGCCCCCCCCATATGTATTTTATGTTTTTTAGGAAAACGAATTCTTTACAAACGAAAAATATCTTTACAACCTTTACAAACGACTTACATCGAACGGATAAACGGAATTTCGAAATTCTAAATTCGGGGCATTCCCCAAGCCCCATATGTATTTTAGTTTATTAGGAAAGGATTCTTTACAAACGAAAAAAATTTCTTTACAAACCTTTACAAATGACTTACAATCGAATGGAATAAACGGAATTTCGAAATTCCGAAATTCGGGGCATTTCCCCAGCCCCCCATATGTATTTTTAGTTTTTTGGAAAACGAATTCTTTACAAACGAAAAAAATATCTTTACAAACCTTTACAAACGACTTACAATCGAATGGAATAAACGGAATTTCGAAATTCCAAAATTCGGGGCATTTCCCCAGCCCCCCATAGGTATTTTTAGTTTTTTAGGAAAAGGAATTCTTTACAAACGAAAATAAAATATCTTTACAAACCTTTACAAACGACTTACAATCGAATGGAATAAACGGAATTTCGAAATTCTGAAATTCGGGGCATTTCCCCAGCCCCCCATATGTATTTTTAGTTTTTTAGGAAAAGGAATTCTTTACAAACGAAAAAAATATCTTTACAAACCTTTACAAACGACTTACAAACGTATGGAATAAACGGCATATTGAAATTCCATTTTAGGGGGGCTGGGGAAATGGACCTCCGATCACCGACATTCGACGCCAATACTGCAATATGTAAGTACACCTATCACATGGCAGAGTACTGCTACCTACTTTATAGTTTATAATATGTATATTGTTACTTTTACTATTTAATAATATATTATATTATCGTATTTGCTTACATCTTTAATTTAACTATCAATGCTATACGGATATGGCTAGTACACATAGCAAGCATTTAACTCATGTAACATTAACTGTTAACAGTTAATTAACAGCGCACACATAGTGAACGCTTAACGCCTGCCGAAGTATCCAATACATATTTTTCTAGTCTATTGTGTTTACACTCGATGTATTTAGTATTTTTTTCTACTTTTCTAATATGATAAATATAATAAAACTACCCACAATATTGTTATCATTAGTATTTTCATTATTTTATTATGCATTTAGCACCATGTATAACATAGTATGCAGTAGGTATTATAAGTTAATGAACACGTGGGGGTTTTAACATTGGAATTTGTGTATATTACATCATTGGCGTTAATCAATATTAAACTTAAACATGAATATTAACTGAAATATTAATTTTTAAATATAAAATCAGTTTTTCCTAATAAATTGTAACACCTCATTGTTATGTGTATTTAGGAGTTAAATACATAATATATTAGATATATTTCTTATATAATATGTACATATATAAGAAGTCATATAGATACTAATAAATAATAATAATAATAATTTTTTTATTTGCAACATAAGGATATCATACAATTATTTTACAAAATTTAGATTAATATAATGCAGTACCCCCTTTAAGCAAAGCTTGTGCTGGGGGCACTGTTCTTATAGATTAAATAAATATATACAATGTGGTTTTTTCTTTTATTATTACTAATTAGTTAATAGAATAGGATTATAATAATATAGATGTATAATAAAGTTAACACAATTGATAATTGATAATTAAAACATAAGTACGAAGAGACGTAAATAAATATAATAAATTTACAATAATAATAATAATATTAATTTATATAAATAACTGGTGATATTTTTAAAAAATAAAAAATAAAAATTACACATTTGATAAATTTAATTGTTTTATATATTTTTTGAAATGCTTGACATCTTTATTATTTTTTATATTGATATTTAGTGAACGAAATAAATATACACCAGTATATAAAATGCTTCTTTGACCAAATACTTTGTTAAGATTTGGTACAAGTATATTAATATTTTGCTTATATCTAGTGTTGTGCGCATGATCTAATGTAGGAATTAAATTTTTATTTTTATATACATCAACTAGAACCGATAAGTTATAGTTAGAATTAAGATTTTTTACATTAAATTCATCATAAATCAAATTAGTGCTAGTATTCATTGGTAATTTTAGTAAGAATTTTATAATACAATTTATAGTGACAATAAGTTTTGTTAAAATATATTTTGAGGCTCCACCCCAAATTGATATACCCTAAGTATAAATTGATTGTACTAGTGATAAGAAAATTATTCTTTTATAGTATTTATTAAATACATACCTTGCATCTTTGAAGAAATAGAAGAATTTACGTAGCATGTTATTTAAATAATTTATATGACTTTCCCATTTAAATCTATCATCAATAATTATCCCTAAATATTTTATTTCCTGTACTTTTTCTAGTATAATACATTTAGGATCACAAACTGTATTTGTAGTTTTATTACATTTTAAAGAATGTACTATTAGGTTATTTTGTATTAATGTATTTGACGGTTGCTGTATAAAACAAATATATTTTGAT
>NC_042495.1:118275460-118275667 GCF_005508785.2 Acyrthosiphon pisum | reverse complement strand
AAAAATATTAAAATACATAGGCACAATTTTTTTTTATAAGCATTTAAAGATCAAATTTTGACAACATTTATCAAATGTTCAATTTTGTATCTAAGAATTGAAAATTTAAAACAAGATTCCACGTAAGTAATTAATTCTGTTACCAAAAAATCTAAAAATACATTTACACAGTTTATTTTTATAGTCATTTTAAGTACAAATTCGGAA
>NC_042495.1:118274317-118275360 GCF_005508785.2 Acyrthosiphon pisum | reverse complement strand
TCCTGGTGGTTCCTATCCTTATGTATGACCTATTCTGAGGCAATTTAATAATATAATATATTATTATTATACAATATAACATTATTTCATATACGTTTCATATTTATTCGTACTTATTATACGTTACTTATTATAAGAATGAATTGTAATTTTGGTGACTAAGTGCCCGTATTACAATCGTTGAACTAAGGTTAAACTACCGATTTCGGCTGGTAAAAACAGTGGGCTAGGCTTAACCGAGGTTTAAACTATGATTGTAAAACAGGCCCGAAGGCATCCGTTTCTATAAACAGCTGATTACAGTATTTTAGTTTTGTTTTCAGTCAACCGTGTTTTTAAATATTATACGAATTATCAATAATAATAATTCTTCTCAAATTACCTACCTACTAAAAGTAGTGTTTGAAGTAGGTATGAAATATTTCATTTAATATTATATTTCACAAAAACGTAAAACATTGAAATTTTTTTTAACACAAATATTAATGATGGTTATTTTTTTTTTTTTTTATTGATCTGAAATACATCGACAGCTAGGCCATTAGTACACAAATGTTGATTACATTAATAGTATTTTAGTATTTACATCATTACATTACATTAAATTGTACAATTCTGTTTTTTTTAAGAATAAAATTAAGTTTATATGGTTATATTTTTGACATTCTGTAATGATGTGATTGACCGTTAAAAGTACATTACATGAGTCGCATAGTGGAGGGTCGTCTTTGCTCATCAAGTAGCTATGTGTTAAGTGTGTGTATCCGATTCGGAGGCGGTTTATTATGGTTTCTTCTTTTCTGCTGAGTTCAGGATTTTTCCATGGGTTTATATTGTTTTTTATTATATTGATTTTGGTGCTGAGTTTTCGTCAGTGAGAGTGCCATTTGTTGTTTGAGTGTAGTTTAATTTCGTTCTTGGCATCTGCGAATGTGATGGAATTAATGGTTGCAGTTAATGAGGAGGTAATTGCATCGTGGGCTTCTTGGTCAGCCATTTCATTTCCTGGAATGCCTATGTGGCCCGGAATCCATACGAAATGG
>NC_042495.1:118273422-118274217 GCF_005508785.2 Acyrthosiphon pisum | reverse complement strand
TTTATTCCGTAGCCCGTAGCACTGACATTTGGAGAAGCTGACCATTCATTTTGCAATATCGAAAATGATCATTCGCTTATTTTACTTAAGTAGGTATATACCCTAATTTTTAATTATATTTAGGATACCTACATATCTATAAATATAAAAATGAATGTATGTCTGTCTGTGTAGTGTTTGTGTATCCATATTACCATGCCAACTATTTATATATTATTTTGAGATTTATGTCCGTGTGTGTCTCCATATTACCATGGCAAACAATTATATTATGTTATTTTAAAATTTCCGATGGAATGTGTTGTATATAAATAGTTTCCATGGTGATATGTAAAACATATTATTCATATAGAATTGGCAATTTTAATGGACAACGAAGTGCACGGGATTAGATATTTTTATATACCTATATATAGATAGATTAGACATCTGGGCAGAAAATAGGCTAATTTAAAAAGAGAGAGAATCAACCCCGTGAGGTGCTCAAGCAGGGATTTTGAGATTTCAGATGGAAATTTTTGTTTAATAAATGGTTGCCATGGGTTTCAAAGCTTTTATAATAATAATTATTGGTTTCCGGGCAACGGAGTGCACATGATCATTTGATACAGAAATAGATTGATCTCTGGACAGAAGATAGGTTAATTTAAAAAGGGAAAGGACCAACCTCGGGTAGTACTCAAATCGGGATTTTGAGATTTCGAATTCCGATGGAATATTTTGTTTAAAAATGGTTGCCATGGGTTTTGAAGCTATTTATAATAATTAATAAATATTAGTTGCCCGGGCAACGGA
>NC_042495.1:118264614-118272268 GCF_005508785.2 Acyrthosiphon pisum | reverse complement strand
GTATTTATTTATTTAGGTAAAATATTTAATAACTCAATAATTATATCATAACATTATCGTTTATCAGTCGAATTAGTCTGATGATCGATTCAAACTTTTTGAACACCGTATATTATGGCTAAATATAAAATTTGGGTAATCAGCTGTTAATAAAATATACGATACATATTAAATTGGAATACTTATTCCGTAAATAAAAAAATAAAAATATATATATAATAGTAATGCCATAACCAACCTAACCATACGTATTCATTTGGTTAAAAAAAATATCAAATTCTGAGGTCTTATTCGTGTAATATTCCAATATTACATGGAACTACTTTTGTGTACTAATTGAATTATAATTAACCATAGTTAGTTATTATTCTCATGAAATCTTCTTCATTAAAGTACTTATACCTTTAATTGGTAAGCGAGTTGATTGCAGAAAGATAAAATCTGTAAGTTATCAATTACAATTTACAAAATATAATATTAATAATCAACACAGGTCATTGGCAGTGTTGTGAATAGATAACTAATAATTTATCTAGATAAAGATAAAGATGACTCATAGATATATATTATTAAACTAGATAGCCGACTCTGTATAGACTATTCATACAAATATGACGCCTGGTCGCCATATGCAGTTTGGGCATTGTTTACAAAATATGAATGTTATCAATCCTCGTGATATCAATTAATTCAAATTAAAATTGCTTTTTGCTTAACGATAAACTTTCGTAACTCGTCAGACGTCAGTTGTCTTTTTTTTTCTGTAACTTGTATTGTTATATTCTGTGGTTGAGTCTGATTTAAAGTTACAATTGTGTTTTAATATGGTGTATTGGTGTGCTCCTGCAGTGTGCACTTGTGTACAAATCGGTCAAAACCAGGTCCTAGAAAAATACACTTTTTCTCGTAAGTAATCGTTAGATATTTTATACGATATTAATTTTGTTTATTTAATGTATAATATGTAACATATTCGCTTCCACAAGTGTTAAACAATATATATAGTTTTTAGTATATTTGTCAAGTAAATTATTTAATCAATAATCTTTCATTATGTTTCGTTATTTTAATTAAAACAGAACATATTATGTTATAAATACTAAATTAGCATTTGTTTGTTGTATTTTTGTAGGTAATCGGTCAAAATATCCAAGGACAAAATATCTACAATCAAAATATCAAAAGAAAATTAATTTTTTTTAGCAAATTATTTAATATTTTATTTTATTTTATTGTGTATACATATACTGTGTTCATAAAAATAAATTAGCTTACATTTTATTGTATATTATTTTACTATTATACTAATGTGTTTGACCGTTGGATATTTTGGTTTGGATATTTCGTCCTTGGATATTTTATCCTAGATTCATTTTTGTAAATAGGTTTCCACTGAAAAATGCTGAAAGAAATCAGCAGTGGGTTAATGCAGTTGGCCGAAAAGGGTTTATCCCGACCAAACATAGTAAAGTATGTAGTGATCATTTCCATCAAAATGATTTTGAAAAAAAATGTGGTGGTAGTTATTTGCTAAAACTCAAGGCAACGGCTGTCCCTTCAATTTTTCCTAACTACTCAGACATTATATCAAAAGCTAAAAAACAGTGTCTTGAGGTTGAGCAATTTCAAGTAGCTGGACCCAGCTCTTATATTCCTTGTACTGAAACTAATGAACCAGGTAATTTGTAAATACTTTAATATAATTAAAAAATGTTTATGAGTACCTATTTGAAATTATTTATGATTTTACATCAACATGTTTTGTAGAAGAAATACATTATGATGTTGGTTGTGTTGTGGATGATGATAATACTTCAGTCAAAATTATTTCTCCACTTGAATCAACCTCAAATATTCAAGAATGTAACTTATTAACACAGAATTCATCACCACCTACACCATTGTTAATCACACCATCTAAAGTATCATGTGTCCGTTCATTATTTAATATAAGTCTGCCAAAGCGTCCCAAGTTTTCTCCATCTAAATCTGAATTGAAGAAAAAAATTAAATCGTTACAACAACGAATTCGACGGCAAGATAAATCAATCAAAAATTTAAAAGATTTATTAAAAGTTTTAAAAAAAAAGAATTTAATTAAAAGAGAGACAGAGGAGTTACTAATGGAAAAATTTGATGGTACAACTTTGGACATATTCCGAAATGTCGTTAAAAATAAAGGTAAAAAATCTACAGGATGTAGATTTAGCAAGAAAATTAAAGAATTTTCTTTGACTCTGCACTATTATTCGCCTAAAGCTTATGAGTATGCAAGGTAATTTATAATTGCAAATTTAATTCAAAAGGTGTTGGTGGTAATCATTTTTTTAGCTTAGTAACTGAACGTTTCCTTTTTGTTTCCATGGTTACCATAATTATTGTTCACCAACATATGGTAAATTCGTAAATTTAAGACAAAATGGGGGCTTAATTTTAGGTTCCGAAAGTTCATTAAAAATAATAATGGAGGCTGAAAAAATCCTTTTAAATTTAACAAATAATCTAACAAACCTTAACATACCCAATTTAAATAAAAAAATAATGTACCAATGCACTAATAACGTGTCTCTTAATCGTCATATCTTTAGTGAATTAGATTGCAACAGTAGTCTATTGGAACGACCTCATAAAATGATTTTAATTTCCTTACTAATAAATAGATATTTAAGCGTCAGATTAAAATCATTTGGTAAAGAATACTCTACATTAGTAAATACTACCAGCAAACGACATAAATTAAGCAAATTAATTTTGTTTTCTAATCATAAATTTTTATAAGTAATTATATATAATGTATTAATTTCTATTTTTTTTTTTAAATGTAAAATATAATATTTAAAATGTTTTTTTTTTACAATTGTGTTGTTATTATGTTAACATTTAATAACAGAATCTTTTGTTATGATACTTTATTAATTCAAGGAATTTAACTTGATTTCTTTGTATGTGCAGCACTAAACAAATGTTACTTGCAATATACATTTTACTAAGTGTACACATTAAGATTTGAAAATGAAAATGTTAGTTACCTACCTAGCAAATGTTCACAGTTTTCTAATTTCTAGTAGAGCAAGTACTATATTTTCACAGGCCAATATACATTATACACTATTGCCTACTGGAAGTGAGCACTCAGTAATAGTTCTGGTCACTTGAGTGTTATTCAATAATAAATATTAATTATTAATAAGCAATGCAAAAAATAAATATGTTTGAATTTCTATTTTTTTGATCAGTTATTTATCACAGTAATTGATAATGATAACAAAATGTAAACATTGCCCTGTCTGTATATGGCGGCCAGACTTCAATAATTGGAACGAGTCGGCTATCTAGTTTAATAATATTTATCTATGAGATGACTGTAATAATTTTTATCTAGATACAGATAAAGATAATTATACTAAATTTTATCTAGATAAAGATAAAAATTAGTAAATTTTTATCTAGATAAATATGAGATAATTTCATGTTTAATTTTGAAAATATTCAGGATACCTACTTGAGTCTACAGGTAAAAAAAAATTCATATTTTAAAATTTTTTAAAGCAGAGGACAGAGATCGTACAGATCGGTTAAGCGATAACTGAAATACCGGGAATTCTTATAGGGTTTTATAAATATTAAATTGTTATAAATTAGAAGTATTATAATATCATTATGCTTGTGAGTCCAATATCCATGAATGTTGGTTTATTTTTGTCGGTTTAAAACAATAATTATTTTTCAGATCGCAGATCGCAGATACCAAGAAGGACGATAATGTGATATTGATAATATACAATTGTTAATACAAAAGATAAGTCTAAATATAAATATTTTGACTTAAAAAGAAATAAAGATTATGTGAATTTTGATAGTTTAGTTTAATTTAAATTATTTATTAATTTAATATGAATAATCTAATATTCATATTTTATAAAATGTCCTAATTACTAATGTCTAATACAGAACAATAGATAATTTAGATACATTTTTTAAATGTTTTGTTGATTATTGTTATTATTGGAAAGAACTAGATTTAATAAGTAGGTATACACATAAGTACCTAATACAAATCGTATTTCAGTACGTGTTTGACCTCCGTCCCAAGCACACGTGTGTTCCGTATTTCTTAGCTCCCGATAGCAAGTCAGTTTATATAAGCACACAACAATCAACAGCGAAATAGGTATGTAATCTTATCATACTCGTAATTGCTACGCATAATTACACCGGCCGCCGTCTCATAGCGGCCAATTAAACCGATAAAATGCCTACGGATATTTTATCTAACATGTATAACCAAGAATTATCTCAACTGTCAGCACCACCCAAAACAAACAACACAAAAACCTTTGCCGAAACAACAGCTAACACAATTTTTCCTAAAAAAGACCAAGCTATTATATTAAACACGATAAACGAAATACCGCAAATAGAATATGTTAAAGCATTTAGCAAAATAACACCGCCTAAAAAAACATCATTTTTGCGTCTCGTATTTCGAACAACAGTTTTTGTATATATTTTAGAGACAAAATAACTGTTGACGAACTGATACAAAACTATTCGTATATAACTGTTAATGAAAATCAAATACCATTTCGTCGTTTAATAAATCCTGCCAAGAGATTCATAATTTCTAATGCTCACCCGATAATACCGCATGAAGTAATTACCGAACACTTATTATTGGAAAACATTAAGACATTATCTCCAATAACCTTTCTTAAAGCTGGTTTCCAAGATGAGCTCGCTCACATCAGCAGTTTTAGGAGACAAGTATATATCCACCCAGACGACACAGCAAATGTACCCGGATCGATAATAATCAAATATGACAACACAGATTTCAGAATTTTTCTAACGGACGACACTCATTTGCTATGTATGTAAACAAAGCGGCCACACATCAATCACTGCAAAAAAGAACCAAATACCATGACCAATAATAAATATAATACACAAAAACCAACAATAGAAGATACCCCCACCTCGATCCCATACCCCACACATGAAGACGATATAACAGAAGTAAATGCTATCGCCATACCTAAAAACAGTCAAAATTCAAATATATCAAGTCAATCAACGACCAATACAATTCTACTCAATAAACAAATTAAAAGATCTCTTCCATCATCAAGTTGCCCTACATCTCCTACAATTTCCAAACAATCAAACACACAGCTAAACATTGAGAAACCTAAACCGATCAAAAACCTCGAATGTAAATTGTTAGAATCAAAAAAAAAACAAGAAAACACCTCAAGATCAAATCAAAAAACTTAAAAAAAGCAATTCGCTTGAAAATATTGTTACAAATGCTGAGGACCACTTAAAATCTGTACAAGACCTATTTTCTGAAAACGAAGAAATCAATATCTCCTTTTCCCAATTCAAATACATAATCAAAAATTTCTCCAATAAATCAATCAACATTCATTCTCTCTGCGAAGATGCAAATGTAGCCATACCTTCAATGTTAAAAACCATAGAAATTGTCAGACCTAAGATAAACGACCGAGCAACAAAAACCAAACTCACCAAATTATCTAATCTACTATTCCAAGCTACTCCACAAGAGTTATACTCGTAAAGCCCATATACAAAAAAAATCAATCAAATTTTCAAATTCCAATGAATGCAAATCAAAAAGAAAATAACCACACACAAAACACAAAACTAATACAATGGAACTTAAATGGCTTTCAAAAAAAAACAAACGAATTAAAAATTTTAATAGCCGAGCATTCGCCCGACGTCATATGCTTACAAGAAACTAATTTTACCGACCAAACCTATAAAACATTAAGGAACTATATATGTTACACCAAAAACAGAACTAATGGTTTAAGAGCTAGTGGCGGTGTAGCAACCTACGTCAAGTCATTCTTTCCTAGCAAACAAATAAACGTAAAAACCCATCTTGAAGCTATTGCCATTTCTATACAACTCAATGCAATAAATTTAAATGTATGCAACTTATATCTACCCAACCAAACTAAAATCGAATTATCCGATATCGAAAACATAATTAAACAACTTCCCAAGCCATTTATAATATTAGGCGACTTTAATGCACATCGTACAATGTGGGGATCGGAAAAAACAGACCCTAGAGGTAAGATATTTGAAAAAATACTAGAAAACGAAAACATTGTCATTCTAAATGACACATCTCCCACTCACATAAACCTAGCCAATGAAACCTTATCATCTATCGACCTAACTATGTGCACATCCTCCTTAGCCCAAAGACTCAAGTGGAAAGTACTGCCTGATATCTATAGCAGCGACCATCTACCGATACTCACAAACTTCATGTCCAGGATAGGGGATACTAATATGAATAAAAACCGTAGATGGAATCTAAAAACATCTAACTGGACATTATTCAGTGATGTTATAGAAGAAGAAATTATCAAAATACAACACAATGACCAATCCAACATAGAAAACACAGTCAAAATATTCACTAAAATTATCACCTCAGCAGCAGATCTATCTATTGGTAGCTGTATAAACCATAACAAAAACCCCAAAGTCCCTTGGTGGAATGATGAGATCAAAAGAGCTATATTCAATAAAAAGAACGCCTTAAACACGTATAAAAAAATAAAACCTTAGAATTTCATACAACTCAAAAAACTGCGTGCCCAAGCCAAATTTTTAATCAAAAAAAGCAAAAAAAACTCATAGAAAGAATTCACAACCAGCATAAACTCCAAAACTAACTCATCCAAGATATGGAACAAAATCCATTCACTGAAAGGTCTAAACTGAAACCAAGAAATACATATATCAGATGAACATGGAACAACATCATCCCCAGAAGAAGTCGCCGATAAAATCGGCGCATACTTTCAAGATAATTTTAGCAACAAAATCTACAAACAAGAATTTATAAATGGAATAAAAACACCAGCCGAAAACTTACCAATAATCTCAATAATAAACCCTAACAATAGTGATCAAATTGACCTGAACTCCAGTATAACTCTCAATGAAATGGAAACTGCACTTAATAAATGCCAGAGCAAAAGCCCCGGCCCTAACAGTATCCCTTATTGTTTTATTACAAACCTCGGCATAACAGCAAAAAAATTTCTATTGAATATATATAACAACATATGGCACACAGGTGTTATACCTAATGAATGGAAAAAGGGAATAATAATTCCTATTCTTAAACCAGGGAAAAACAAACATTCTACTGATGGATATAGACCTATCACACTCCTAAATACAATGACAAAGATTATGGAAAAGATCATAAACTCAAGATTAATATGGTTCTTAGAAAAAAACCAAATATTATCCAAAGAGCAAAGTGGTTTTCGTCACACTAGAACAACTATGGATAACTTAATTATAATAAAAACTGAAATAGAAAATGCATTCGATCATAAACAAATACTCGGAATGATCAGTTTGGATATAACAAAGGCTTATAACTCCGTATGGAGACATAGAATCAGTGGCGTAGCCAGGATTTTTTTTCGGGAGGTGCTGATCAACTTTTACACTTTTACACATTAAATACGTACTAGCACAAATAGATAGCTGAAAAGTGTTAATACATATTGTACATTATTTTAAATACAATTTAAGACTTTTTGAGCTACTATCATAGACCATTAAAATAATTTTTAACATTTCGGGGGAGGGG
>NC_042495.1:118262543-118264426 GCF_005508785.2 Acyrthosiphon pisum | reverse complement strand
CCCCTCAGCCCCTCCCCTGGATACGCCACTGCATAGAATACTAACTCTGTTGAGCAAAATCTTAACAAACGACAACATGTTCAAGTATATTACAAACTTCCTAAAAGAAAGACATTTTCAGGTCAAAGTATCCCATACCTTATCAAAGACGTTCTGCCAAGAAAATGGCATCTCACAAGGATCATCACTGGCAGTTAAACTCTTTCTTTTGGCCATTAATGACATTGTTGAAACAATTAAAGTTCCTATTAAAGCCAATTTATTCGCCGATGACTTTAACATATTTTGCAGAAGCAATAACCTAGAAACTGTCCAAGAATTACTCCAAATTAGTGCCAACAGCTTATCAGATTGGTAAAAAAAAAACTGGATTCTCATTCTCAAACCTCAAATCCCAAAGTATTATCTTTACAAAACAAAAAAAAACAAAAGATCTCAATTTAATATTAGACAACGTAGTTATACCTCACCATAATAAAATTAAAATTCTAGGAATAACATTCGATTCCAAACTTAATTGGATATCCCATCTAAAAAATATTCGTGACTCGTTATCTCAAAAACTCAACATAATCAAAATAATTGCTCATACATCATGGGGTGGTGACAGCTCATCTCTTTTAATGATCTATAAAGCTTTAATTCGATCTAAAACAGACTATGGATCTATACTGTTAAAAAATGCCAAAACCAACCACTTAAACATGATTCAAACTAAACTAAATACTGCTATAAAACTCTCAATAGGGGGATTCAAATCCAGCCCAATTGAGAGCATTAGAAACATTGCTAATGAAATTCCACCTAACCTTAGAAGAGAAAAACTACTTTTATTATATTGTGCCAGAACCAAAAGAAACATCAATAACCCAGCCATCAAAGTAATAAACGCATACATACAGGAAGCCGTAAAAGAAAATATAAAAATAAACAATATTTTAGAAAGAAAACCATATAATTTTCCCCCGTGGAACACAACATTCAATGTTAACCTTTTTTTAACTAAATTCAAAAAAGAAAACACAATGCCCTCCATTTATAAAAAAATGCTCAATAACAAATTGCAAGAGTATCCAAACAGCGTACACACTGATGCATCCAAAACTAATGACGGAGTCGGTCTCGCAATGATAATAAACAATCTATCGATAGCATACAAACTTCCACCTCAAGCATCAATATTTACAGCAGAAGCGATGGCAATATACAAAGCTGTAAAATATCTCCACACAGAATATGCAAACCACCAAACCAAATGTATAATACTCAGCGACTCACTCAGTAATTTAATTGCCATCACAAATACTCGAAACCAAACAGACATCACAAAGCTCATACAAGAAGAAACCTTTATTGCAGAAAACAAAAATATACACATCCATTTCGTATGGATTCCGGGCCACATAGGCATTCCAGGAAATGAAATGGCTGACCAAGAAGCCCACAATGCAATTACCTCCTCATTAACTGCAACCATTAATTCCATCACATTCGCAGATGCCAAGAACGAAATTAAACTACACTCAAACAACAAATGGCACTCTCACTGGCGAAAACTCAGCACCAAACTCAATATAATAAAAAACAATATAAACCCATGGAAAAATCCTGAACTCAGCAGAAAAGAAGAAACCATAATAAACCGCCTCCGAATCGGACACACACACCTAACACATAGCTACTTGATGAGCAAAGACGACCCTCCACTATGCGACTCATGTAATGTACTTTTAACGGTCAATCACATCATTACAGAATGTCAAAAATATAGCCAGTATCGAAATCAATACCACATTTCAGAACAAATCTGCCAAGCACTAGGACCAAACCCACAAGACGTTAAAAACTTAATTTTATTCTTAAAAAAAACAGAATTGTACAAT
>NC_042495.1:118259887-118261134 GCF_005508785.2 Acyrthosiphon pisum | reverse complement strand
ATCAGTTTTTATTTACGTTAGTATTTTAACATTATTTCTCTTTAGTTTTACAATAATAATCTTATCTTAGTGTTAATATTCCAATATAATATAAATTCCTTAATTTGTCCGGGATATAACAACGGACCACTGATCATACTGATTTTTAATCTTATTTCCATTTGTTTTATATTCTGTAATCAAACTCATTCAAATTATTATTTTTATACTTTATTCACAAATTTTACTATTATTATTTTTACTCCCTGTTTTCTCTTCCTAGTAGTATTGTTTAAAATTTAGACATTCAGATCAATTATTTTACTAATTTGTTCGATAAGCCACCTCATTTCCTTAGTTGAAATATTTTATAAAATTAACGTACCCCTGCTTGCCAACCATAGTATTAAATATACATTTTGTAAACCTCACGTCCGTTTTCGGGTCATGAGCGTACGTTATCCTATGTTTTTTCGTACAAATCATACCGTGGGCTTCTGTTAAATTCAAATTCCTACCATTCTTTTATGATTAACCCTTTAACCTTTTGTTGTGTTTGCGTATTTGCAATTTGACTATTGCAAAATTGTTTAAGGAGGTCGTTTACCTAATCGCTTATGCCAAATTTAACTATTCATATACAAGGCTATGAATTTATTGCACTAAAAAACTATTAAATATGCATGCATATAAGCACTAAAAACTGAAAAAATATGCATAAAAATATGATCTAAAAATTCTTAAAATATGCTCTTATTTTTCAAAAATATGCAAAAAAACCACAAAAATGTAACTTTTATTTTAATTTGTTTTCATTATAATTGTTTATTAGTTTTAGTTTAATTATTAGTATTGTTACATATTGATATAGCTGATATGAGTATATGATTTTTGGGCTTGACTAGTCTTGATCTTCGTAGTATACAAGATCTAGTTATTGCATTGTAGCATTGTACAATCAATAATTTCTTTAGATTTTCATACTCGAAAGACCTCATGTTTGGTGCCAACAAAGTTTTATATAAAGAAAAGAAGCGTTCTACGTCTGACGAAATTATTGGGGCAAACTTGAAATAGGTACGTCATGTCGCTACTGGTTTAATCTTCTGGTAGGTATATTCAAACCTACATTGTTTTTTTCGCCAGTTAATATTTTTGAAATATTACATATTTTTTGAAATCTTTTGGTTTTGTTAAGAACTGTTTAATCTCGACTTCAATAGGGCAAAAGTCGATAATACAAGTTAAATACTCGAGTAAAAATAGAA
>NC_042495.1:118256926-118258751 GCF_005508785.2 Acyrthosiphon pisum | reverse complement strand
ATACACGGAGGTTTTTACTGTACTTAAATGTGTTTAATGCCTCCAAAATATATGATTACTATTATAGTTTTCAATTATAACACAATATTAATAGACACGAATAGATTGATTCATATAATATATAATTTCACGACAGATATAATATCTCTAATACTATTATTAATTATTTAAAAATAATAAATTCCAACATCCAAGTTAATAATCAAAATTAATATTGTCATGAAATTACATAAACATCCTTTGAATTTAAATTTTTAAACTATCATATCAAATACCATTGAGCATAATATATAATCATTAATCATTTAATTAATTATTGACAACAAAAAATAAAAGTAAATGTAATGTAAACAAATTATTTAAAATATTAAGTAATAACGTTATTAAAAAATATAACTTTTGTGTTTTTTTACGTAGAACCACTCATATAATTATTACTATCATTTTAAAACAATATAGGCATGAACAATTTAAAGTTGTCTAATTCTATCATTATTCGGTCAAATGTTGGAAACTTGAAAAACATGTTAGAGAAAATAACTTATATATACTTTATTTAAATAAAAGTATGTTTAAATCATTTCTATATCCTATGAATTATATTATCTCGTGCAGCGATTCATTTTAGATTCTGAGCGGAGCGAGGAAGCTATTGTTTTTACAATGGTGTTTATTTATTTATTTTTTTTTATTTTTATATCCTGTATACAAAATTTCTTCCAGAAGGAGTGTTTCGATTTCAACATATAGTACTTTATTCTTTAACAAATTGGATCAAGATGGTACTTAAGAGAGGTCATTTTTCTATTTTCTCAATAGTTATTTAATGCCACGGGAAAAACCACCGGAAAATTACGAAAAACCGCTAAAAATGGGATTTTAATTTCTAACGCTTTGTTTATCACCATAGAAACGAATAAAAAAATATAATATTTTAATATTAATTCAACTTACAGGCTAAAATAAATAATAACAAAATATATAATATCCAGACTAACAAACCGTCTCCGCTCAGAATCGTTTTTCTTATGCAATGATATTATATCATTGAATTCAAGTCTAATACAACTATTTTACAATGGCCCACTTGTAATCTACTGTACAGCAGAGCGACATCCACTTGCCTGCTTTTTAATTTTTTTATTTGATAAAACCTATTCAACAAGGATCTTAAAAACAGATTTACATTTTTTTGAAAATTAAAATTTTAAAGTAATTCAATCTATAAAATATGTATCCATACTTGGATATTTAATTTCACAAATTATTATTTTTTTTTTTGAGATTTGATGTTTTAGTAAGTACTTACCTATATGCACTTGATGTCGTCATATTACGTTTTTGTACGTTTTCCTCGACGGAACTATAATAAATCAATGAAATATTAAATATCATAGTAAATAAATATTTCGATAATCAATAATTAACAATTCATTAGTTAATAATATATTATCCAAAATCATCCCGTTAATAATCAGTTCATCAAACCATATTCCTTATAAAATCTAATTAAATAGTAAAATACATGTAGTAATACTATAAAACATCCTTGACAGAATTATAGGCTGACACACCACTCATCTCCGTTCAGAATAATTGGCTTATTAGATATAAATAATAAAATTGATTCAAATCTAACACATCCATTATAGCTCTAATAATATTTTATTTCAATTTTGATAGCTTTTCGACCGACTTCGTGATGAAAAACCCGATTTTATGGACTACATCAAAGTCATAGATGGGAACATCGAAGAAGAATCGTTGGGTTTATCGACAGCAGATCGTAACTGGATCGTGGAAAATGTGAATTTTGTTTTTCATT
>NC_042495.1:118245223-118255554 GCF_005508785.2 Acyrthosiphon pisum | reverse complement strand
CGATTAGAATTCTGCAATAGTAAACGCAGCCGTGGCTAGCAAAATCACATATAACGATAAAAGATCAAATGGTAGGATTATCATACAATACCGCGTATTGGAAAAATGGGTAAATCATCTTCTAGATATTATATAATATTAATTATAATAATATTAATATATACAGCGTTTGAGTAATTTAAGTGTATACACTATACATATATATATATTAGGATAAATTACACATTATTTTCCACCATCATAATATACTAGAGATCGCGTTGATAAACAGGATGTCAACAGTACTGCTAAAAAGATAATATAAACATAAAAATAACCTAATCAAGCATGTTTCAATGGCATTATCACTAGGAAAGGGTAAACTACGATATAGGACAAATACGAGCACCATTAGTAGGTACTTATGTCATATTATAGCCTTTTGTACGTAAGCGTATAATTTAACAAATTAAGTTTGTTTAAGAGTTTAAAGTATCAAAGTTATACCAAGTTTTTTGTTTTTACTTAATTCTTATACAGCGGACATGTTATTAATTTCATCTTCAACTATATTGTGCCTAGATAAGTGCTTCATCTTAACACCATTTGTGGAGCGGCCTAGATTTGATTTCCTCTTTTTATTTTAATAAAATTCTTCAAAATTAACCACTATAACTACAACAGTCATAACCAATAGCAACCTTACAATAAACAAAAATATAATATTATTTAGTTAATTTTTTTCCTGTATTGATGGCACCACTGTTGCATTTTTTACGTCCATATTTCCTACTTTTCCGGTACTTTTCCGGTAAAGTTTTCTTTCATAAGAACCTTTTCTTGACAATTACGAACATAACAAAAAAAGAATCAGCTAAATCGGTCAAGTCGTTTTTGAGGCAACCCGTGACACAAAATCTGGACTTGCTTTTATAATTTATAGTAAAGATTATAATATTATTTATTCAGGTATATTTTAGATATTGAGCGGATCGAGTAACCTAGTGGTTTTACAATGATATTCATTTTTTTTAAAAATTTTTTTTTTATATCCTGTACACAAAATGTCTACCAAAAGGAGTGGTTCGATTTCAACACATAGTACCTTATCAATTTTATCAATAGTTATTTAATGCCACGGGAAAAACCACCGAAAATTACGAAAAAACGCTAAAAATAGGATTTTAATTTCTAACGCTTTGCTTATCATCATAGAAACGAAAAAAAAATTATAATATCAATTCAACTTACACGATAAAATAAATAATAATATAAAATATCCAGACTGACAAACCGTCTTCACTCAGAATCGTTTCCTTATACATTGATATTATATCATTGAATTCAAGTCTAATACAATCCATTATATAATGACCCACTTTTAATCTACTGTACAGAAGAGTGACATCCACTTACCTGCTTTTATAAACTCAAAATAATTATTTCCGCAATAAATGTTTTTTATAGTTTTTAAGATTATATTATTTAAAAAACAACAAAAATGAGTTTTCAACCAGAGGTTGTCAATAAGACTAAAAATAAAATAATGAAATCACATAATATTTAGTAAACTGTTTACCAAGCTTATCTTCTAACCTCTAAATTGTTTAATTTTAATCGATTATAAACACGTTTTACGTAGGTACAATTTAAACATATTATCAGGGAACATATTATTAGCGCAGTATCATGCAGTTGAATACTTTTTTAGTGGCTATACGGTACATTTTGTAAAATTTAATGAAATCACTAAAAGAATGGCAAAGTATTAATCAGCAACATCGGTGAACACACTTTATTGTTTTTCCTAAGGCCGTTTAACCGTAGATTAAATATAGGTAGTAATATATTAATTAATCTATGGTTTAACTAACTATATTTATCTATAACATATATATTTTGAAATTTGTAATATGAATAGTAACTCAAAAAACCATGGAATAATTATATAAACTCGTAATATTGTTTTATTTTGTATAAGTATACAATTTGTTTTTATAATATTTTATAGTCGGATGCACGAAGTCCGAACCGGAACCAGGATGGTTGGAAAACATGAACGGACCCACAGGAGTATTAACAGGTGTCATGGTCGGATTCTTGAGAACGATCAACCTCGCCATAGACAAAGTAACCGATATAATCCCAGCGGATTATACTGCCAACGCACTGATCAGTGTTATGTGGGATACCGTAATAAGGTAGATGACAATAATATTATTATACTATAACAATAATTAATAATAAAATATGAATGAAGTAATTGAATTTGTATTATGACGTGCTTCTAATGAAACATTATTATAGCACCACAATAATTATTATATTCAATTTAAAGTTAAATTAAAACAAAGCCCCCAGCAAAAAAAAAAATTAAAATTAATTTATTAATCCAATAATTTTGTGGAGGTAAATTTTATCTCCGTGGGCTATGATATTATAATAAAAATCTATCAAATGTGTGTACTATGTACATTGTATAATGTATTATTTAACTTTATAAATATTATAATTAATATCATATTATGATATACTTACACCCAGTGCTCGAATTGGGAAAAATTATGTATAGATTTTTCAAAATATTTCCCTAACACGTAGACATATAAAGGGGAGAGCTATATTATGATAAAGTGTATTATAATATTTTGCAAGGCTGGGCAAGTTAACGATTTTTTTAACTTGTTAAGTTAAGTTATTTTAAAATAATTAAGTTAAGTTAAGTTAAAAGTTACTCGTATTTTTTTCGTTAACTCGTTAAGTTAAAAGTTAAATTTAAAAAAAAAGTAACTTAACTTAGTGTTAAGTTAAAATTTACTAATTTGCAAAAATAAAAATTCCAGACACATAATATGGTTTGTTAGATAGTTTTTCTGGTATATTTCTACTTTCAAGGACACCTTTTTTTTTGCATTTTTTTTTTTTTTTTTTTATACCTACTTATGTAGTTAAGTACGCTGAAAACGATGGTGAAGTTGAAATTTGGGGATCAGACTTAGTTTCGAAGTTATGACACTTCAAAGTTAGTATATAATAAGTTTGATAACTTATAAATGTCACGTCTCCAAGCGGGCCCAGTTGTGGCCCAGTGGTGGTTTACACAGCAAATAGAGGGATACTTTCGATTTTAATTATCGAGCAAGCGTATCGAGAAGTCAAGCATTATAGGTATTTAAGGGTTATTATATAAAGTTAAAACTTCAATTGGCTATAACTTCGAGAATAACTTCGTGCGCCAAATTCTGATTTCACCAACATTTTTTTTACCCAAAAAATGACTAAGTCCCCCAAAAAAAACCCAAAAAAAGGGGTGTCCCGTAAAGGAGAAAAGTTCCGTTTTTCTTTACGTCCAAGAAAATTACTGGGGAGATTTAAAATGATACATCAAAGTAAAAACACATTCAAAAATTTGCATTATTCTTCGGACGAAAATTAACTTAATTTAGATATTTTTAAAATAAAAGTAACTTGAAGTTAACACGTTAATCTTGAAAAAAAAGTAACTTATTAAGTTAAAAGTTAATTTGAAAAAAAAGTAACGAGTTTATTAACTTAATTAAAATTAACTTAACGTTTTAACTTAATTTTAATTTTTAACTCGTTAATGCCCAGCCTTGATATTTTGTATTTATGTGCACGCGCGTTGCTGTAGGTATATAATTTAATAATTACGATCATTTGCAGACATCAAGACTGCGATTACACAAAATATGAACAACCAAAAATCTTCAATTACGTTTCAAGCGCTGATAGCCCGATAACATCGAAGGAATATATTGAAGGAACGTCTGAACATTACTACGAGTCACCACCTTTGCAGTCAATGTGGTACGGGTTTTTCATTGTGTACACCAACTTGTGGATCGGCATGGTTTTGAAATTTTTCCTGCACCGGATACCGGCAGCATTGGTCGACTTTTTGTTAATCATAAGCGGAAAAAGTCCCAAGTAAGTGATTTATTGCATTATTTATTTATTTTATTAATTAATTTGTTATTTATCTTCTTCAAAATCATAAAATTATATATACCTATTAATTATAATCATTGATTATTGCGTTTACAAATTAATTAATATTATAAATACTTTATAAGTTAAGAGCTTACACAAACGATATCGTAAGTTAAATATGAAGTTAGAAGTTATACTTTTGTTTCTTTTTGTCTCGTAAGAGTTACAACTTCATGTTAAATAGTAAAATGTATCTATTGCGATCACTCAAATTGTACAGTAAATATGATTTTCTGCAGAAACCACGAACGAATTGTTCTGTCAAACCCTGTAACTTCTGTACCTAATACGTAATATTATAAGCGTTTGATAATTTGTATTTCTAATTTTACGCCAAGTTTACAAAATAATAACCATCTATTAACAATAAATTATATTTCATATTTCAATAATACACAAGTAAAAATAGGTGGCAACCTATAATGTTATTAATATTATTACAATTTAAAAATACTTTTGTACAGAATGTTGAAAATGTATGCGAAAGCAGAAAATATGATGGGTTTAGTTCGCGTGTTTAGTACGAACCAATGGAAATTTGACAACAGCAATACCGTCAAACTGTTATCGTCACTAAGCATAGAAGACCGCGACCGATTTGAGTTCGGCATGGTCAATTTCGACTGGAAATCATATATAAAAACCTCTTACTACGGGATTAGAAAACACATACTAAAAGAAGAAATTAGTAATCTGGACAAAGCGAGATCTAAAAACCGGAAGTATGTATTTACGTATATGTACGAATATCATATTTAGTGTATAGTTTCATTCATCATGAATAATTATATTTCATAATGTACTACAATTCACGAATGCAAACTATTGTTTATAAAAAAAATTACATATCGAGCATACCCATACTAGAATATTTGAAAAAAAAATTAAATGATTAAATATTATACAAAAGTCAAAAATAAATTTTACAATTAAATTATAGTTATTTAAAGTCCATATACACAATTAAAACTTAAAAGAAACTGTTTACTTATAATATTCTCATCGTCTATAATATAAGGTTATCACTGTTTATTTCACCTTGCGGTTATTTACAAATTCAAAGCGCTATTCATAGGCACACAATATTATAGTACATTGATTAAATGTTATAATCATAAGGTTTTAAATTTTTTTTTTCTGGAAATGGATAAACATGAATAATTGGTTTATATGAGCACCAAAATTAAATAATAATAAAATGTGCCTATAGAAAGCCTATAAAATGGGCCACAATAGTTAAACTTTATTTAAAAAACGAGTACCGTAATTGGGCCATTACTTATTAAATTGTATGACGATGCGAAATTTCCTCCACACATAAATTATGACGTGCTTTACGTCCTGAAATTATAACACAAACGACTAATGACTTCGAATCTATTCATTCATATTTAAAAAAAAACTTCACTACATCACGTCAAAATATCCATAATTTTTAAATGTTTTACTGCAAGTACAAATGTATATTGCACATTAAAATATTAGAACCATAGGTATCAGGAGGTCAGGAAACTGACTTTAGTCAAACATAATATTAGTATATTCTAAATGAAATGAAGAAATATCTACCTACGAAAGTTTGATTTTGTACAATCTGCTGTAGGTATATCTCATTATTTCTAAAAATAGTTTGTTGTCTTTGGCGTATTATTAATATAATTACTATAACATTTATAATTGCACGACTGTGTATAATTTTAATATACATATTTTTGTTAAATTTTATAATTTCGTGACTTAGTTAAATGAATACTTAATGAAAATTTTTTAATCAATTTATATTAAATGTAATTTATCAGTTACCTACAAAGTTATAAGTCATTTTAATTAAGTTATAAACATGTGGCCCAATTTCTGGTACTCTTAAAAAATTGTATAGTTTTATTGTAGTTTTAATTTGTTTACGTAGCAGGTTGGTAAAAATATGCGGCCAATAAATTGCTGACCGCTCATATAATATAAAATAATATAATATTGTTATAAGAGCACCAAAATCATATTGTCCCTAGCAATTTAATTTCAGATATTAAATTTGGAAATAAACGTGCCAAATGTAGAAACTTAATCAAAAAATTGTTTGCATTGCTAATTTCAGTTTTACCTCGTAACATGATTTCTATGATATTATGTTTATTAAGTATTATATTATATAATATTAACAAATTACTATTTATAAGTAGGTACACCGGACACTCAGTAGGTTATATAGGTACCTATACCTACCTAAATTATATACATATTATTAAATATTATAATGGCCCTCTGTAATATGAATTTTATATAAATAATTACTTACATAATTATACTTACTCGTTAGGTAGTTATAATATCATTTAAATATTATAAAATATAATAGCTACTATTACTATGTTATTTCACATAATAATTTGTAGATACATAATTGTAAACTGTCACTTCCCTTTAACCTAAGTTCTAAACATTTTGATACCGATTAGTATGTATTTTTAAATTTTTTTATTTTTAAACCCATATTTGAACCGATACCAAAAAAAAAAAACCAAATCAATCAGCATAATAGTATCTACCACAGAGGTACGAATCAATAAAATATAAAAATAATTATTATTATAGCTTGTTGTACATAGGTACTATCCTATAGATATTCGTTCAAAGTTATTTGATAGTTAATATTCAGTTCAAAAAATATTAAATATCTGGTATATAAAGTATATAAAATGCTTTACATTCGGTTATCCATTTTTTTTGAAGCTTTGACGCATTTGTCTCATATTATGCACCTATGATGTAAATACGCCAAAAACCGTTCTTATTGGTACCTATAAATTCTCTAAATTCATTTCTCTAAGTTCTCTTATCTATGCTTTGTTAATGTTTTTTAACTAAAAACTATATATTTATTTAAATTATTTTTATTTTAAACCCCTGCAGAATCGTACAAATATTCACTGCATCACCTTATAAAAATAAAACATGATATATAGGTAGCTTCTTAACACTGAAAAGCTTCAATGCGCTTCCCCCAATAAATATATTATAAAGGTGAACTACAATTGAACGTATAGAGATTTACTCAATAACGCATTAATTTTTTTTTTAACATAATACTAACGCTCTTCGGCTAACCGCCGAAAACATGCCTAAAACATCAGTATTAGATATAGCAATATTTACATGTTTATTGATTTATTTATTGTTTTAATTTTTCAGGTTGTTCTGGTTGCATAAATTTTGCATCGTTCTATTTTTCTATTTCATATTACAATTGTGTTGGATGTGTATAAGATATATATGTACATTTTAAATTAAATATAATATTATTATAAATGCATGTGATATATTCATCGACCCGATATTTTTTAAGAAAACATCAATAATTGTTCTGTACTTACTTACTATTGTAATTCGCATATAATTACACTATGGGAATATTATTTATTTACGTGTAACTAATGTATTATAATTATTTAAAAAAAAAAAAAATCAGTCTTCATATTTCTCATTTCATAAATATACCTAACCTAACCTAACCTATACCTATAGTGGTAATAATATAATATACAGCATACATAGTGGTGGTGTTTCAGCGTATATTTTTCAAAGATGCCGGTCACTACTCACTGTAATACGCAGAAAGATTTATGCAGATGACAAACCAGTGTTGTGTTTTTGTTGTTGATGTCAATGGAAAATATATACTGTTATACAATGAGAATTTTAAATAAAAAATACATCGTAAAGGCCAACACCTCTACACATATTTTTAATATTGTACTTTATAGAATAGTGATGATAATGACATAAGTTCTGATAGTTGCTATTCTTACCTTAGCCCTTCGGTACACACCTCATTATATAATATAATATGACATTGAAGCTTAAATGTTGACGAAGACGCGATAACATTACTATACACTGCACGGCGCAAGGCGGCACTGAAGAGAACACATTTCCATTTCGGTGGCTTTTTATGGGTAAAACACGATTGCGAACGTTCGTTATCAACGATACCTTTTTAGGGAGTTTACCAATTGCGTGTAAAATGACCTTTTCATATGCCTACCAATATTGGCCAAGGTCATTATCTGGGTTGATAATCCAATTGCGGTCGGTACCAATATTACCTACCGATAAATAGGTAACGATCGTATAATGATAATGAATTATGAAAACTTGAATCACTTAAATCCATAGGTACCTACTGGCTACTATAATAGTTCGTTGAAATCATAGACTTATAAAAGGTCTATGTTCTATGGTTTAAATCAAAGGTGGACAATAACTAGTTAAAAAGTTAAAATTAAGTTAAAAAGTTAATTTTTTTGAAGTTAAACTTCTTTACGTAGGGTAGTGAGGAAAAAAAAAGTGAACGGGCGGCCGTACGAACGCCGATCGTACAAACGCGAACGTATACATGTCCGTGTGCGCAGCCGCGGATTGTCGTAGCTATATTTTGTAAAGGGCTATGGGTTGTGGGCGGCCACGTGACCAATATACCAAAAGTTACCCCCCCCCCCCCCACTCTTTTTTTTTGATTTAAGTATATCTCGGTCCGGATTCTACATGGTTACCCCGTTTTACCACGAACAATTTTGTTTATAAACCCTCTGAAAAAGCCCCCACATAGTCGGGGTACTTTTGACTCCCCCCCTCAAAGTTACTTCTGAAAAACTCGAGGTGTCGTCCCACGTTTCTGAAACTCAAGCTTTCTTATAGTATGTAGGTTGGTGATGAAATTCGGCGTCTTGTGTCGAGACTGTACGAGACATTTTTCCCAGTCTTCCGGGGCCCCGAAAGTTCAAAATTTGCGTTTTTCGGGGTGTTTCTGCACGGACACTTTTTTTTCGGCACGTCGAGCCGTTTTTGTGGTCGAGCCTTATAGAGGGCTTTGCGCTGTGTCGATTGGAACCGATATCAACGTTATTCGACTTTTGGTTAAGGAGCTATGATTTATATAGTGTTTATGTAGTATACGACCTATTTCCCGGTTCGTCCTTTCAACCGGATTCCCTTTGGGGTGATAGGTAGTTGTGACGAGGTGGCGTATCTTCCATAATTTCATCTGTTTCTCCCAGACTTGGAACTGCGTACCGTTGTCCGTGAGAATGCTCTGTACTGGACCAAAGGCAGGTAAGTACTTATCTCGAAGTTTTCGTAATATATTCCCGGCCGTTGCTTTTCTCATAGCATAAATTTGTACACGTTTCGTAAATAGGTCCAATAATACTAAAATGTATTGGTTTCCAAACTGTCCTTTTGGTAACGGCCCCATCAAGTCCAGTGAAATCCTTTCTTTGGGTTTCTCGGGAATGTTTGCCATCAACGGTCCCCTAGTATTTTGGTTTGGGATCTTGCTTCTTTGACATAAATCACATCGCTTGATTATTTGTTTGATGGTGTGGTACATCTTGTGTATTTGATATTCTCTTCGGAGCATGTCGTGTATTTTAGCTGCTCCAAAATGTCCGAATAATTCGTGAGTTTCTAACACTATGTTTTGTACCATAATTTTGGGGAGCATGAGTTTCTCTCTTCCGTCGTTATCAATGAAGAAGAGTAATCCCTGGTGTATTTTGTACCTGTGAATTTCATGCGTTTTGATGCGGTCTCGGATAGGGCTGCGCGATTATTTTGTATTCATATAATCGATATGTAGAAAGTGTTTTCGATTATAATCGGTTATAATCGATACCTACTTAGTATAATCGGTTATTTTGTATTCATAAATTATAATCGATTATTATCAAAAGAAAAATTATAATCGGTTATAATCGATACTTTTTACACTATAATCGGTTATTATTTAGACATAAATTATTATAATCGGTTATAAAAATTGGGAGATAATATTCATTTTTACAATCATTTAATAATAAATTATAATCCGAGATTAACTGTAACAGCTAAGCACAAATTATTTGATAATTATTACACTTAAGAGGACTACCTATACATTTATTGACTTCGTCTTACATACGCAGTCGACATAGCAAATTGTCGTTCACTAGTTTCAATAGTGTGCAGTTAGTTTTGATACTATAGTGAATTGACCAATAGGTATTATATTATAAAACTTATAGGTAAGAATATTATCTGTGTTTAAGCGTTGCCGATTTTTCGAAATTTAAATTTTCAAGCTCATATCTCGCATGAAAATTAAAATATCAAATAAAAGTCAACGCTTAAGCACAGATAACGTTATTATCTAAAAAAATGATTATAGGTTAAATCACTCTAATATCAAAACTACCAGCAAACTACTGAAACTAGTGAACGAAAATTTGCTTTGTCGTACGTAAGACTGTGAAAGCAAATGCATGGGTAGCATCCTCTTATAGGATATATATAATTAGAAGAAACGA
>NC_042495.1:118242377-118245173 GCF_005508785.2 Acyrthosiphon pisum | reverse complement strand
AAAAAAATGAGTGTGCTCAAATAATTTTAGGTGACCTACCCCTCATAATACTGTTATACCGACCTTTACAATTTCCTATTTTTCTTCTATCAATACTTACCTAGTAGTCCGGTACAAAATAGACATTTAACTTCGGAATAATTCGCATAGAGCTGAAAATTGGTACACACTTTAAGTACCTCATCCTAAATAAAATCTCAAAAGTCCCCATCGATCCTATTGCTGCTAATTTTTTTATTCAAGGTCAAAGGTCACAAAAATTGGTTTTTTTCATTTATCTCTTAAAATTTAAGTGGTTTCGTAAAAATAGCTTAGACAAAATTTTTAGATCAAGTAATTGTCTAAAAAAATTGTCCTTACACTTTTTTACCTAAAAGTAATAATTCATGAGTTACCTTTCGGTCTACGCTTAGTCGGGCGGGTCGCGGCGCGCGAGGTGACTCTTGTCCGCGATCAGAGTTACTCAGAAATTCAGCACACAATAAAATCGCACCCAATATATTATGATTTCAAAAACTATGAATACTCGTGCTTGATATATATATATAATAATAATAATCGTCAATTTTTTGTTTTAAAACATGTTGTTTATTTTGTGGTGATAAAGCTAGTGAAGAGGCTGAAAAAAAAAAATCACAAAAAAATCGGCGACTAATATATCGTGTTGCTACACTGTCGTTTAAAGATAATATTATGAAAGTAGCCGAGAATCGTTCAGATGGCTTAGCAAAATCTGTTCATTTATGATTGTTTTAAATGTGTTAATATTGAAATAGATAACACAAATACTACCTATATCATTGATGGAGGATATATTTTACATCGTGTCGTATGGGATCGAGAATTCGAGAAGAAATATTCGATGCCATCTTCGAGAAATACATACATTACTTACATAGACATTTTGGTTATAACATAATTATAATATTTGGTGGCTATACTGATTATAAAAATAACATCAAAGCTGCAGAGCAAAATCGTCGTAATACTAAAATAAATCCATGTTCTGATGTCCTTTTTGATCAATTTATGACTGTTCCTACAAACCAACAGCAATTCCTTGCTAATACCCATAACAAGTCTCGTTTCATTGCAATGCTGTCTGACAAATTAACAACTGCTAATATTTTTGTGAAGCAAGCTAATAATGACGCCGATGTTCTAATAATAGAAACTGCTTTAGAACAGTTCAACACAAATACAATTATTGTTGTAGGTGAAGATATCGATTTGCTTATAATACTAACTGCACGAACTCCAACGAATAAGACTATTTACTTTTTAAAACCCGGAAAAGCCCAGACACCAACAAAAATCATCATTACCTATTGTACTTAGTTTATAATAAATAGTTTAAGTTTAATAATTATTTACTGTCAATTATTTTTTCTATTAATATTAAAAAACCATTAAAAATAAAATCGTAGAATACCTCTTTATGGGATACTACCAAAAATATGTTGCATAAAATGTACTTTAAAGATGGCAAAAAATATGGATGATATTATGAAGATAAATTAAAATTGATAAATTTTTTAAATCAAGATAACTGATGAATTATTACTTATAGGTAAAAAAGTGATGGATGCGTATTTTATTGTGTGCTGAATTTCTGAGTAACTCTGATCGCGGACAAGAGTCACCTCGCGCGCCGCGACCCGCCCGACTAAGCGTAGACCGAAAGGTAACTCATGAATTATTACTTTTAGGTAAAAAAGTGTAAGGACAATTTTTTTAGACAATTACTTGATCTAAAAATTTTGTCTAAGCTATTTTTACGAAAACACTTAAATTTTAAGAGATAAATGAAAAAAACTAATTTTTTTTACCTTTGACCTTGAATAAAAAAATTAGCAGCAATAGGATCGATGGGGACTTTTGAGATTTTATTTAGGATGAGGTACTTAAGGTGTGTACCAATTTTCAGCTCTATGCGAATTATTCCGAAGTTTGCATGTTTTTTTGTCTATTTTGACTGGACTACACAGTGCTACTGAACACACTTCAGTACGTAATGTTTGAAAACAGTTGCCATTGACTGAAATAACTCTTATCCCGACATTTCCACGCAACATAATATTATATACATATAATGTAAATATTCACTGTTATTAATTTATGATCTAACCTTTTACAGTGAAGAAGTTGAATGCCGAAGGTATGTTGTGCACTTAAACTGTGTTAGTTTTGTTAATTAATGAAAGCATACTATTATACTAATAATATGTGGCTAATTTTTTTATAAAACTAAATTATTGAGGGCCTCGCTACTTCCGTCAATTTAAACTTTTTCGAATCATAATTGAAAATCTAATAATCATTAACTACTAAAACTTCGATAACGGGTGGCTATGGTAAGATAAGAAATTGCCTACATTTTGCCCTTTAAATAATGAACGTAGCGAGGCTCCTTAACTGGTGAAGTAAGGCACTAGTCCGGTCAAAATAGACATTTAACTTCGGAATAATTCGCATAGAGCTGAAAATTGGTACACACTTTAAGTACCTCATCCTAAATAAAATCTCAAAAGTCCCCATCGATCCTATTGCTGCTAATTTTTTTATTCAAGGTCAAAGGTCACAAAAATTGGTTTTTTTCATTTATCTCTTAAAATTTAAGTGGTTTCGTAAAAATAGCTTAGACAAAATTTTTAGATCAAGTAATTGTCTAAAAAAATTGTCCTTACACTTTTTTACCTAAAAGTAATAATTCATGAGTTACCTTTCGGTCTACGCTTAGTCGGGCGGGTCGCGAGCGCGCGAGGTGACTCTTGTCCGCGATCAGAGTTACTCAGA
>NC_042495.1:118239510-118242327 GCF_005508785.2 Acyrthosiphon pisum | reverse complement strand
ACACTTAAATTTTAAGAGATAAATGAAAAAAACCAATCTTTGTGTACCTTTGACCTTGAATAAAAAAATTAGCAGCAATAGGATCGATGGGGACTTTTGAGATTTTATTTAGGATGAGGTACTTAAGGTGTGTACCAATTTTCAGCTCTATGCGAATTATTCCGAAGTTTGCATGTTTTTTTGTCTATTTTGAATGGACTAAGGGGCGGATTTACCCATAGGCCACCAAGGCACGTGCCTAGAGCGCAATATCTTTTGGGGCGCAATTTTTTAGTTAATTTTTACTTTTTAGTTTTTCATAATTTCATAATTATGTTTACCTAAATTTATATTTTATATTAATTTTTTTTCGTATACAACTTGTATGAAACTGAAGAATGGCTCACGTAGTCATGTCGCAGTAACGTTTTAATATATAAGCTATAATAAATTTGCCGTTTAAGTTTAATCCTGCGACCGGCGTGCGCCGCCACCGCTAGAGCCTAGAGATTCGACATCAACATTCAACGAGGCAGTTGTCGGCGTTGCCTATGTTATTACATGGGAGATGGTATGCGGGTGTGCGGCGTAAACACATACAATATTGTGAATTGCGCATGCGCAAAACGCCAGCCAAGGCAGTCAAATATACTGCCTCGTGCCGCCTGGTACATTGTATATAGCCGCTCTACTAGCTAGGTGGGGGACAGCTCGCACAGTGCTTACTGGAATGACCCGCCTCGCCCCGCACCCGGCACCACAATTAATACTAGAATACTGGAATTAATTCTGGGAATCAGATGTCTTCATAAAGTAATTAATAATAATAAACAAAGTGCATACAGCATACTGCTCAGAAATCTGCTAATCGATTACGATTATGGAGACTAGAGTGCTCACCACCAAATCATAGATCATTTTGCTACAGATAAATCAAGGTGCAAAATAATTTAATTATTGTACAAGTGTAAAGATATACCTATGCAAAATTGTATTAATATTTATTTGTTTAGTTGGTATGTATAAATATAAAAATACCTAAATACAATTTTTATAGTTTTGTTTTATTTCATGAAAAATTACTCCCCCCCCCCCCCGTGGGAGCACGCCTATGTACGGGGCGCTAGTGTTGTAATGCCTAGGGGCGGAAAAATGGTAATATTTTGTGATCGTATAACGATAATGAATTATGAAAACTTGTATCATTTAAATCCATAGGTACCTACTGGCTACTATAATAGTTCGTTGAAATCATAGACTTATAAAAGGTCTATGTTCTATGGTTTAAATCAAAGGTGGACATTAACTAGTTAAAAAGTTAATTTTTTTGAAGTTTAACTTCTTTACGCAGGGTAGTGAGGAAAAAAAAGTGAACGGGCGGCCGTACGAACGCCGATCGTACGAACGCGAACGCGTACATGTCCGTGTGCGCAGCTGCGGATTGTAAACGGCTTTGGGTTGTGGGCGGCCACGTGACCAACATACCGAAAGTTACGCCCCCCCCCCTTTTTTTGATCTAAGTATATCTCGGTCCGGTTTCAACATGGGTACCCCGTTTTACCACGAAAATTTTGTCATTAGACCCTCTGAAAAGCCCCCACATGGTCGGGGTACTCTTGACCCCCCCCTCAAAGTTATTTCGGAAAAACTCGAGGTGTCGTCCCACATTTCTGAAACTCAAGCTAACTTATAGTATGTAGGTCGGTGATGAAATTCGGCGTCTTGTGTCGAGACTGTACGAGACGTTTTCCCCGTTTTCCTGAGCCCCGAAAGTTCAAAAGTTGCGTTTTTCGGGGTGTTTCTGCATGGACACTTTTTTTCGGCACGTCGAGCCGTTTTTGTAGTCGAGCCTTATAGAGGGCTTTGTGCTGTCTCGATTGGAACCGATATCAACGTTAATCGACTATTGGTTAGGGAGCTATGATTTATATAGTGTTTTTTGTTTTTTAAACAACTATATTAAAATATGAAATAAATTAATGAAGAGAAAAAAGTTATTTACGATATATCGATAATGTTCAGTCGCAAATGTAAGTTTCGTATTTCAGTTATCATATGCCAATCATAACTACTATACCGATTGAGCAAAAATGATAATCGATCATTAAATTATTATAAAAAAAGAATCTAAAAAATATAATTTACATTGTTTCTTTTCTTTCTTTATTATCCTCATTACCCTAGTCTATTCATGTCTTTCTTTCTTTTTCACTCACTCACGTGTAACGTTAAAAAGAAGTTTCACTTCCCGCGCGCGTACTGGTAACACACACACAATTTTTAACTTAACTAGTTAGATATTTTTTTAATCAACTTATGAACTTAACTAGTTTAATTTACAGTTGAAATAACTTAGCTTTTCTCAGTTGATTTAAAAAAAATCCATCAAGTTAAAAACATTTAAAAATGTTTCGTTTATACGTAAATATTACTAAATCAGTATAAAATAAAAATAATCCAATACAAAAACACAAACATTTCTGTTCTATTTCCTGATAACATAATTTTGTGTATATTAAAATATATTAATATATTTTATTAAGTTGTAAATTATATATTATGCGAGTTGCAATTATAAATTTTTTTAATAAAATTAATAATTTTAAATTACAAATTGACAATAATTGCAGGGCTTGAAACCGATTGAAATAATTTCGGTTTCGGTTTCGGTTTTGAATACCGGTTTCTAAATTTTACGGTTTCGGTTTTAACTTAGCAATACCGGTATTAAGAAATTTCGGTTTCGGTTTCGGTTTTGAATACCGGTTTCTAAATGTTTCGGTTTCGGTTTCGGTTTTCATATCGGGTTTCTAAAATTTTCGGTTTCGGTTTCGGTTT
>NC_042495.1:118236712-118238123 GCF_005508785.2 Acyrthosiphon pisum | reverse complement strand
GATTATAATTGTTAGTCAATCAGCACGCTATTGGTCAGATGCCTCATAATAATACACGTAATTCGAATAGAACGTATGATAATCATCAAAAAAACTCATAAGGCAAGAGAGAGTGGTTAGACTCCCTCTGTGCCAACAAAAAAATTCTACCGAAACAACCAATAATTCTAGTGTAACATTGTTGGAATCAATAATTGCAAAGAAATATAAGAATGACGAAACCTCGAATTCTGCACAACAATTAAAATACATAAAACTTAACGATAAGCTTAATACAATCGATATTAATAAAAACAATGACATAGGCGATTATAATATAGATACTTTATTCAATGAAAATAAAATAACAGACGTGAGTGGCCATATTCAGAACAAATTCGCAAGCAAAAATTTAGTAACTGCTGAACAGCAAAAAATTAATGACAACACAATAAATAAATATATAACGACATGCAATCCGACTTCGCTTCCGGCAGCATTCGAACCAGGGCAAAGACTTGAGGTAGTAGTATACGTGCATAATGCATATTATTTTTTATATACGTAATATCAGTTAATGTTAGCGTGGACACGTTTTCTTCTTTTAATTGTCTATGAAATAATTTTCATTAACATTGTTGATATAATACGTTCATTTTCCATTTTAATAAAAAAGTTGAATGAATAAATAGTAAATATGAGTAGACTACAGACGACACCAAAATAATGTAGGTACTGAATGTTACTTGTCAGACAATTCTGGTGTCACTAATTTTATCAGTTATGACTGAAAAGTGGATTATCTATATTAATCGGGTACCTGTATCTAATCACTGTGGTGTTAACATGATTACCTACATCATACTATGTGTGATGTTATCTTATATAGTGTCTCGCTTATAATCCATAGTTACATATTGATTGGAAAGTCCGTATAGTCTGAAATATTTTTATAAAAGTATCTATAAAAGTACAAACCCACTAAAAGCTAGTTTTCATATAATAATAATATTTGTGATAAATATTTAAACTGTTAAAAAATTTAAAAATATTTTCAAAATTAAAAAAAATGTGGAAACCACCAACAATATGTTAAGGCAAAAAGTAACATGAATTGCGTCCGGGACGCAATTCGTTCAAAAAGTTTCGTTTACCTGACTTGGTACGCAATTCGTGTGCACTGGGCAGAATTAATAATATAGAACATAATTTTGTAGTAGACACAGGGGCCACTGCGTCTATAATTAATGCTGACAATTTACCATTAGGAATCACTCCAAAGGCAATCGATTGCGTAAAGCTAATTACAGCAAACGGTTCTAATTTAAAACTACTTGGTATTATTAATACAATTTTTATGTTCGAAAATATTGAATCCCCTATTAAGTGCATGGTAGTTGGGAACTTAGTAGGACCTAGTTTAATAGGCCCA
>NC_042495.1:118235644-118236662 GCF_005508785.2 Acyrthosiphon pisum | reverse complement strand
AAGTTAGATTAAAATTAGAACAGTTTAAACTTTAAAGATAATATGTATTACATTCATCACTAGACTATCTTTCTTTTGATGCAAACCTCTTCCTTGTTCGAATTTTTTGTTTTGTAGCATTTTATTAATGACAATGAAATAATACTTAATTGTCTTATAAACAAAGTAAATATTTACCTATAATAAAAAAGGACAATACATTCACTATTAAGTATTTTCACATTTGAAATTTTTTTTTTTGTGTAATTAAGCACAAATTTATGATCATTGAAAATGATAAAAATTAAAAACATACAACAGAAAAAAATTATGCTCCAGTTATAATAATCATTAAATATAATTATTGTTTAACACCAAAGCCTCAATTATGAATTTTATTAATATTCAATTTTTTTAATTTTTATTTAATCACCTTCTTTATTAAATTATATATATTTTTAACATGATTTTTTAAATAGTTCATTACATCTTATAATCATTATAGCCTCCAAAAGTTCTTCATCTAAACTCTAAAGATGCATGCAAATCAAAAGCCCAATTTAAAGCCCGTGCTATTTTAAGTTTTTCCTGGTATTGTATGTGTATAAATAATTGGCTCTCAGTAATTATATGATTTTCTTAGTATTTATTGTTGGATTATTCATTATACTATTTAGAATTTTATACTGTTCAATAAAATATGAATAGACATATACGGGCCGTCGCGGTCGTTCGTCAAATAATCTAATGTAGTTGTCAAATGTCAAATGTAATGTGGTGCCCAATAAATAACTATGATATAATAATTAATGATAATAACAAATACTATATTATTATTGAGTTATAACTTATAAGACAATAAGGGACAACTAGTACCAAAAATCTCGACACATGGATAATTCCCCTAGGCAAGTAACGAACGGTCTATGATTGAAACTTGAAAGATACAATATAGCGCATTCGAGTATTTTCACGGTCCTGTATCATCTATACAATTATCATTGTTTCTCCCCTATTGTCATAAATAGTATTTGCTAGT
>NC_042495.1:118222474-118235594 GCF_005508785.2 Acyrthosiphon pisum | reverse complement strand
GGAATTCAAGTATTAAAACACGTCAATTAAAAAAAAAAAAAAAGGTTTCCAATTTTTTAGATTTCGGTTTTGAATTTAATACTGGTTTCCAATTTTTTTCGGTTTCGGTTTTAAATTATAATACCGGTATCCAATTTTTTCCGGTTTCGGTTTTGACTTTAATACCGGTATCCAATTTTTTCTGGTTTCGGTTTTGAAAACGGTTTCAAGCCCTGATTATAATTGTTAGTCAATCAGCACGCTATTGGTCAGATGCCTCATAATAATACACGTAATTCGAATAGAACGTATGATAATCATCAAAAAAACTCATAAGGCAAGAGAGAGTGGTTAGACTCCCTCTGTGCCAACAAAAAAATTCTACCGAAACAACCAATAATTCTAGTGTAACATTGTTGGAATCAATAATTGCAAAGAAATATAAGAATGACGAAACCTCGAATTCTGCACAACAATTAAAATACATAAAACTTAACGATAAGCTTAATACAATCGATATTAATAAAAACAATGACATAGGCGATTATAATATAGATACTTTATTCAATGAAAATAAAATAACAGACGTGAGTGGCCATATTCAGAACAAATTCGCAAGCAAAAATTTAGTAACTGCTGAACAGCAAAAAATTAATGACAACACAATAAATAAATATATAACGACATGCAATCCGACTTCGCTTCCGGCAGCATTCGAACCAGGGCAAAGACTTGAGGTAGTAGTATACGTGCATAATGCATATTATTTTTTATATACGTAATATCAGTTAATGTTAGCGTGGACACGTTTTCTTCTTTTAATTGTCTATGAAATAATTTTCATTAACATTGTTGATATAATACGTTCATTTTCCATTTTAATAAAAAAGTTGAATGAATAAATAGTAAATATGAGTAGACTACAGACGACACCAAAATAATGTAGGTACTGAATGTTACTTGTCAGACAATTCTGGTGTCACTAATTTTATCAGTTATGACTGAAAAGTGGATTATCTATATTAATCGGGTACCTGTATCTAATCACTGTGGTGTTAACATGATTACCTACATCATACTATGTGTGATGTTATCTTATATAGTGTCTCGCTTATAATCCATAGTTACATATTGATTGGAAAGTCCGTATAGTCTGAAATATTTTTATAAAAGTATCTATAAAAGTACAAACCCACTAAAAGCTAGTTTTCATATAATAATAATATTTGTGATAAATATTTAAACTGTTAAAAAATTTAAAAATATTTTCAAAATTAAAAAAAATGTGGAAACCACCAACAATATGTTAAGGCAAAAAGTAACATGAATTGCGTCCGGGACGCAATTCGTTCAAAAAGTTTCGTTTACCTGACTTGGTACGCAATTCGTGTGCACTGGGCAGAATTAATAATATAGAACATAATTTTGTAGTAGACACAGGGGCCACTGCGTCTATAATTAATGCTGACAATTTACCATTAGGAATCACTCCAAAGGCAATCGATTGCGTAAAGCTAATTACAGCAAACGGTTCTAATTTAAAACTACTTGGTATTATTAATACAATTTTTATGTTCGAAAATATTGAATCCCCTATTAAGTGCATGGTAGTTGGGAACTTAGTAGGACCTAGTTTAATAGGCCCAGACTTTTTAAAATTATACCAAGCCAAAATAAATTTTGTTGATAAACAGATAGTTTTAACAGGTGATAAAGGGTTAGTTGTTTTTAAATTCGATAAAAAACGTAGAACTTCAGATAATGTTAAATTGAAAATTGAAAAAATACTTAATGAAACTACATTAAATAGGGATACGGATAATGACAATAAAATTGAAAAAATGAGAAATTTAATATTAATTCAGCCAAGGTTACGTGAAATTGTTATGCTGGCACATAAAAATATTTATGTAACAGCAGAAACCATATCACATTTACTTGATTTAAATTTACATGAAGAACCAATTTGGTTAGAGGGTGAGGACATATCAGCAATAGCTGATTTTTATAATTTCAATTTAATAATTATATGCCTAAATTTCGAAAATTCTAATAAAACCGCAGGTTTAGGGTTTTATAAACCAGGTAGGAAATTTCTAGTAGTTTTTTTTGAAAATAATCATTGGAAACCGGGATGTTATGACAAAAATAATGGTAATCCCAACCTAGAAGTGACACGAGTTACTTTTACGCATGATTTTCGTTCTATTCGTACTTCTCGTGCTTTACTAAAGGAAAGGAAAATGTTAGAAGCAATCAACAAGGTACCCGAAACCGAGGCAAAAAACAACGAGAACGACCTGAATCGTGCTAATTGTCCATTGACCGAGGTGCGCGAAGTAAAACACATTTTATTAAATTCAAATAATCCAGATATTCTTTGCCAAAATAGAAATATAAAACCTCAATAATGCTATAATACAGCAAGATTTTGTTCATGGTAATATTATAGTGAGGACATATTATTTATACATATATAATATATATTATAGCGAATAGCATTATAGCACACCTGCAGAGCGTTACTACGACGGTCAATGAACAATGTATCATAGTTATAGTTTTTAAATTGTAATTTAATCTTTAACATATATAATATTATTTTGCTATCTTTTACTATATTATAATTAATCATTTTGTTTTAATTTATATAATTTAGTAAATTGTAAAATGTTCACAATAGTTCCAGTTGTTTTAGTAACAGATTATTACATCTAATACTATATTAGTGTATAACTTGTACAATATTTATAATATTAAATATTAATCGTTCATACTATTTAATCATCCATTACAATTCATGTACAATATTTTTGTTGTTAATCTTTGCTTAATCGTTATTATTAAGTCATGACATTATAACACTATTCCTAAACAAAAATTTTGAAGTTTAAACAATATATTTAATATTTATATATGTTATGAATGTATTATAATAATTAAAATAATATATCAGTATTTGTTTTATTAAATTATTGTATATGTTAATTTTTATTATTATTATTTATTATAGGTTATATTTGATTAGGTTTATAAATTATACGGTAAATTCATTGCTATACCTATGATATTTATATTATCATTATTATTATTATTTTAATACAGTAGAACACATATTAACCGAATTAATAATTCTTAAGTTTGTGTGAGATGTTAATTGTAAACCTTTTTCCCCAAGTAAATTTGAAAAATACTGCGTTATTGGATAAACATCCAAGTTTAGCCAAAAATTGGTGCTCTGCTATTGAGTTTATTTATAGTTAACTAGTACTGTTTTTTAATACAAATTATGAATATAGTTTTGTACTAGTTAAAACACTAGACATAACTTGAGTATGATATTTAAATCTATATTATTATATCAAGCATTTTTTTTTTTTTTAATTATTGTAGTTTTAATTATATATTAAGTTGAACAAAACAAATATTTTTATACGCACATTGTTTTGTATGATATTTTTGAATTCAAACATGTTATAATGTATTATAAACATTTATTGTAATATTGATAAAAAAATTTATACTTTCAATATTTTTGTGGCCTTATAATATATTTCATGTACTTTCTTCAATGTAATTAGTATGAAATTAAACACTATTTCTTATATATTTAAAAAAATTATAGTTATCATGTATATTATAACTAACTCGAGGAATCTGAAAGGGGTAAGTGAAGATAGCCGTGGGTGTCGGTATTCAAGGACAGAAGAGCCAACGACAATTCATTCCACTAACCAAAAGTTTTCAAGCAATAATAAGTAATAAACATATATTATTAATATTATAAAATACGCATAACCATTGCCTTGGTGGCTTGGTGTTTGTATGCCAACAAAATTCATGTTTTACAGTCCAGCAAGAAGATACAGTCGGAGGAGGTTGGAATACCACCGTTATTCTTTGCTACTGGATGAACAAGGAACATGCAATCAGAAAATACAACACTACCACTAACACAGCTACCGTTGCTTGACTTCCCAAATCTGGGGTCCAGATTTAATTGGACAAGGGGTACATGTAACGAATGTCATCATCGACATCGTACATTACTCCCTACGTTGAGCACGGCTAATATGCTGAGTGTTAGCAATGGCAAATGTGTGTATATTATGTATGAAATATATATATTGCTGACGCGATGTTTAGCTTGCGTCGTGTTAATAACCGACCGGGACGCCTGGCGGAAAATAGTTAAATAGAATAGTCGAAAGTCGACAGTTGACAGTCAACAGTCAAGAGTCAATAGTCATAATCGATGAAGGAGTCTATGGTCGGCAGTCAATAGTCAGAGTGGATGGTCGATAGTGGAACTCGATGGTTGACAACGACCTGAAGAGGACCTACAGAAGACCAGCTCAACCCACATTTGGACATCGGCGCATCCACGACACACCATGGCCCGATCAGTAACCCTGAGTTATAATTTATAAGTATACTTTCGCTGTTGTAACTTGTAGTAGGTAATAACAATACATTAATATTCAATAACAGATACATATATATATATACATTGAGTACTTTGCTTCACATAAGGTAACCCTGATCCCTAGTAATAATATCACACACACCGAGGTCGAGTCTCCGAGACCTCGTTAATATAAACAAAACGACACCCGCGAGAGCGATAGGTGAAGAGGAGACGTTACAACATCTCGTATTTTTTTTCTGTTACATTTTTTAATTTTAACTGAACAAACTTTCCTCTTTATTAAAATACTAGAAAATAAACTAAAAAAGCAATATATGACCTAAAAATGCGAAAAAATGACCTAAAAATTTAAAACGTCAAAAAATGCAAAAATATGCAAAATAAAAGTTTCATAGATGGATTTGTAGTTACATCATTCAAATTATGTACTTACAAAGCTATGTTTTAATATCACCAAAAAAAAATGCACTTTCCTATAAATTCACAGCCCTATTAATAATAATCGAGACAATATTTAAAAAATAATATATTCCGTAGCCCGTAGCACTTACATTTGGAGAAGCTGACCATTCATTTTGCAATATCGAAAATGATCAATCGTTTATTTTACTAAAGTAGGTATATACCCTAATTGTTAATTATATTTAGGATACCTACATATCTATAAATATAAAAATGAATGTATGTCTGTCTGTGTAGTGTTTGTGTGTCGATATTACCATGGCAACTATTTATATATTATTTTGAGATTTCTGTCCGTGTGTGTCTCCATATTACCATGGCAACAAATTATATGTTATTTTGAAATTTCCGATGGAATGTTTTGTATATAAATAGTTTCCATGGTGATATGTAAAACATATTATACATATAGAGTTGGCAATTTTAATGGACAACGAAGTGCACGGGATTAGATATTTTTATATATAGATTAGACCTCTGGGCAGAAGATAGGCTAATTTAAAAAGAGAGAAAATCAACCCCGTGAGGTGCTCAAGCAGGGATTTTGAGATTTCAGATGGAAATTTTTGTTTAATAAATGGTTGCCATGGGTCTTAAAGCTTTTATAATAATAATTATTGGTTTCCGGGCAACGGAGTGCACATGATCATTTGATACAGATATAGATTAGACCTCTGGACAGAAGATAGGTTAATTTAAAAAGGAAAGGACCAACCTCGGGTGTGCTCAAATCGGGATTTTGAGATTTCGAATTCCGATGGAATATTTTGTTTAAAAATGGTTGCCATGGGTTTTGAAGCTATTATAATAATAATTAATAATTATTAGTTGCTGGGCAGTGCGCGGGATCAGCTAGTATACATATAAATATAAATGGTGATTACTAATTGGTATTTACCAATTGGTGTTTATTTATTTAAGTAAAATATTTAATAACCTCAATAATTATATCATAATATTATCGTTTATCAGTCGAATTAGTCTGATGATCGATTCAAACTTTTTGAACACCCTATATGGCTATATATAAAATTAGTAATTAGCTGTTAATAACATATACGATACATATTAAATTGGAATACTTAATAAAAAAATAAAAAAATATATATAATAGTAATACCATAACTAGGGCTCGGAAGTTGTTGCATTTGCATGATTGTTTTGAACCATTAGATTTATTGCTAAGTGAGCTAGAAATTCATTCCAAGACACTACGAAAACATATCAAACATTTTTAGTGCATATTTTTGCATATTTGGTGATTTTTAGATTTTAGATCATATTTTATAATTTATGGAGATTCCATATGAAAATTTGTAAATAAAAAAAATAAATACATTCATATTGAGAGACCTTACTAGATATTCTTGTATCGTATTTTTCAAACTTCCATTTGACATTAAAAACAATGTTTTTCCCCTGTTGGTTAATATAATATAATATTAATATATAAAAAATATAATGTATATATATATATATATATAAAATATGGGTGTCGACGAAACTACAGACTCAGAAGGAAGATATGTAGCTAACGTTATAAAAGGAACTTTAAATATTGACGCACCGGGAAAAACTTATTTGCTAACAACCGAAGTTCTGGAAAAAGCGTATAATTCGACGATAGACGATAGTAAAATTTTTTGATCTTTCAATGTTCGTCCTCTGGCCAAACGGAATTCGTCATGATGACGTCCTACTGTTTGTGACCGATGCCGCACCATACATGGTGAAAGCTGGGCAAACACTTCAATCACTGTACTCTAAAATGAAACATTTAACATGTCTCGCACATGGTATCCATAGAGTAGCCGAAAATATACGGAAAAAGTTTAAAAAAGTTGATAAACTTATTTCCAGGGTTAAACAGGTGTTCTTAAAGGCTCCTTCACGTGTTTTAGTGTTTAAAAGTGAAGCACCAGCCATACCACTTTAACCAGAGCCAATATTAACTAGATGGAGTACATGGATAATGGCAGCTTCCTATTACTGCAAATATTACAAAGTTATACGTAGAGTATTACTAAGTTTAAATGCTAAAGATGCTATTTCTGTTAGAGAAGCTCAACAGTTAATTCAAGAACCCGATATGGAAGCTAATTTAGTATACATACATTCAAATTTTGGATTTATACCGGAATATATAACGAAACTTGAAACACAATATAGTTCACTATCCGAAGCATTATCTGCAGTTAAATATGTTCAAAATAAATTAAACGACTGTGAGGGTGAAATCGGTGTTGCGGTATTTCAAAAATTAAATAATTTATTGGAGAAAAATTGTGGCTTTAAAACGATACTTAATATTTCAAAAATATTAAGTGGACAAGAAAGTTCAATGGAAGGTCTTCCTGATGATTTGACTGGTGACGATATTACATATTTCAAATATGCGCCGATTACGTCAACTAATGTTGAACGTAGTTTTTCAAGGTACAAAACTTTGCTGGTGGATAATCGGCGATCATTCAATTTTGAAAACATCAAAAAAGTTTAGTGGTCCAATGTAACAATTTTGAAGATAGGAACAAAATTATATGTAATGCATTTTAATTATTAGGTAATTAAAATACTTTTTAACTATAGGCAGGTATCTGGTGGTTTTTCTAATTTGTATTTATGTATTTCAGGTATATAAATATAACTCGACATAAGTGCATTTTTTATTCAAGGAACATTTTTCATTTTAAAAGCGATTTTTTTATTATTATTTTTTTTTTGTTTAAATTATGATTAAAAAAATGAAAATAAATATTATTTATATAACTTTGCTTTTTTTTTATTTACAAATTTTTAAAAAATATCTGTGCAAATTAAAATGTTGTGTAAAATAATTAAATATAAGTGCATATTTTAAGTGCATAAGTGCATGCATATTTAGTACTTTTTTAGTGCATTAAGTTCCGAGCCCTAACCAAAACCAACCTAACCATACGTATTCATTTGGTTAAAAAAAAGAATCAAATTCTGTGGTCTTATTCATGTAATACTCCAAAATTACATGGAACTACTTTTGTGTACTAATTGAATTATAATTAACCATAGTTAGTTATTATTCCAATGAAATCTTCTTTATTAAAGTACTTATACCTTTAATTGGTAGGCGAGTTGATTGCAGAAAGATAAAATCTGTAAGTTATCAATTAAAATTTACAAAATATAATGTTAATAATCAACACAGTTCATTGGTTTTTGGTCATATTGCTTTCACTATGTCTAAGTTTAAATTTTCCCTAGGGACGTAAAACTTTTTCAGATATAAATACAGTAATTATTCTGCTGCGATAGATGTTTCGTTGAAATCATGATAACATTTTTATTTGCCAATGCTTTCATGCACTTGTTCTTATTGTATACATTATAGTATAATATATACACAATAGGTACACAATAGCATATAGGTACAATGTACATGGACATCATAACTTATAAATATATATCAAAACGTTTGTATAATATATACAAATACAGGGTGTATAAGAGGAAGACCTGACGCAGATGAAATAACTTTTGTTCTGAAATAAATTTTGATTTGATCTAAATTTTTTTGGATAAATTCAATATAGTCATTTGCATAGTCATCATTGTTTTTTTTAAGTTCTTCCCGTTACATCATGTATATGTAAACCTATATGTATAATGTATGTGTATCATGTATATGTATAGGTTAGGTACTTGCACATTTGTCGGTTATAGACAACTTATAGTTTAAAAACTGATATGGTGGGGATGACTTTTACCGTAACCGCAACTACGGTATCCACCTTGTGTCCGGCTACAGGTAGGTACGTAGCGTAGGAACCTATATATATATATATATATATATGAGGATAGCAACATTACAAACAAACACCGATTGAGTTGGTTATGAGAGGTTGAGAGGTTACGAGGTTCCGTGTCTCGCACACTTCGTAGCCCGACTCTAGAACAGTCCGCATAATAATTTCTTAGTAAATCGTGTTGTACGCCGTCAAAACTAAATAAATCGCAATGGAAACAGCCGGTGGTATAGCCGAAACATTTAGAAATGGGACGTTCTTAGTTACGGGGAGTACGGGATTTTTGGGGAAAATACTCACGGAAAAATTACTTAGGTCTTGTCCCGTGAAAAATATCGCGATTCTCGTGAGGAGTAAAAAAGGATTCGACGCCAGTCAGAGGGTTGCAGATATCTATAAACAAGCTGTAAGTATATACCAATATATAAATACGTTTTGTTTGTCGTTAAATAATTTACATATTATTACACGGAGGTTTTTTACAGTACTTAAATGTGTTTAATGCCTCCAAAATATATGATTACTATTATAGTTTTCAATTATAACACAATATTAATAGACACGAATAGATTGATTCATATAATATATAATTTCCACGACAGATATAATATCTCTAATACTATTATTAATTATTTAAAAATAATAAATTCCAACATCCAAGTTAATAATCAAAATTAATATTGTCATGAAATTACATAAACATCCTTGGAATTTAAATTTTAAACCATCATATCAAATACCATTGAGCATAATATGTAATCATTAATAATCTAATTAATTATTGACAACAAACAATAAACGTAAATGTAATGGAAACAAATTATTTACAATATTAAATAATAACGTTATTCAAAAATATAACTTTTGTGTTTTTATACGTAGAACCTCTCATATTATTATTACTATCATTTTAAAACAATATAGGTATGAACAATTTAAAGTTGTCTAATTCTATCATTATAGGGTCAAATGTTGGAAACTTGAAAAACATGTTAGAGAAAATAACTTATATATACTTTATTTAAATAAAAGTATGTTTAAATCATTTCTATATCCTATGAATTGTATTATCTCGTGTAGCGATTAATTTTTTATTTTTTTATTTGATAAAACCTATTCAACAAGGATCTTAAAAACAGATTTACATTTTTTTGAAAATTAAAACTTTAAAGTAATTCAATCTATAAAATATTAATTGTGAATTACAATATTATGATTACTTCTCATGTCTCATCAACTTTTTTTTATAACCTTCCTAGTAAATACATTTTTATACTAAATAAAACTTACAAATTAGAACTCTTATTTGTAAGTTAATAATTAATACTCGATAGTAAGTTGATAAGAGATATTGAATATTCCAGATATATTAACTTTTAGGAGTCACGGCATTAATATAATTATTATAAAAATATTTCTTGAACAGAATCTATTAAACACATTTCCAACTTGGTTTATGCCATTATATTTTTGTATTAAGTGATCAGCGTATCAGACAATATTAATTTTTAAGTCTAGTTTAAGTTATAAATATTACTTAGACTTGTAACTTTTAAAATAAAAATCTCGAGGTCCTCCGCGCGGCATTATAGTAGTGTTGCGCGCACGCGTATAAACGTAAAATCGTTAACTTTGGGAAGCTATAACTTCCAAAATAATCATTTCCGCAAATTTCTTTTTGCACCATCGTTCTTAACTCGTCAAAACAACCCTTTTCAAAAAAAAAATGGTGCCCGGTAAACTAGATTTGTTTCTAGTACTTTATAGCTTATACTTACCAGCTAAAACTAAGCTAACACTAACTATTTCTTACTAGGTAGGTAGTTATTTAATAATGTATTAGCTGTGTTTTAATTTTTTTTGTAGCAGTTTTTGTATTACAAATAGATATTGATTTTAGATCATTACTATTATTTTCATTATTATTTATAAAATCACCTAAATTTATTAAAACTAGTTGTGTCTGGGTACTCTTCTAAAAGTTATAAGGCACGACGTCGAATTTTACTTCATCTGCCCAAGAAAATCAATAGCATTTATAAACAAAACAACAATTTCAATTTCCACGATTAATCTCAAATTTTACACTCATAGCTTCAGTGGTTTCACCTAGTCCCTAGCCCCTAAGGAATGTTGAATGAGTCAGTCAGGAAAATTTTTTTTATAATTAAATAGATTCGTTATTTGTTGTTATGGTTTTTTTTTTTTTTTTTAATTGAATATACCTACGTTAATATAATAATATATAAATATATATATAATTACATATTATTATATAAATTTTTATTTTAATACTATTTTCGCAACACTGTAATATTAAATGATGAACGCAATGCTGTATTTAGGTTCACATAAGTATTATCTTTTATTGAAAACACATATTATGCATATATTATATTTATAAGATGACAGTATTTTCTTTTTAATTATTTAAATTATATCACTTATAGTGATTTGACAGTCAAAAATACGTGTAGCAAGGAAAGGGTAATTTATACAATTTAATTATTTGGACTCACGGTTTCCTTTTACTAATATTCGGCAGTTCAGTAGGTACTTCCTCGACTGTAATGACTCGTAGACGGTGTTGACTATACTGACGAGTGGGTACCGGATCTAGCGGCAATGTTATTGTATGATGATGTTTTGACGGACGGAAGCTGCGTTGATAGCGAGTCAGCGTGCGTGTGTGTGTGTGCGCGGTAATGACAACGTGTAGGTACCGGCTGTGGGTTTATTTCTGTTATCGTGCAACGGCGTTTCTGACGTGAACGATTTATGACGATCGGACGGCGGCTTTAGCTCGGCGCTCTCAATGTACTTTAATAATGATACGAATATTTAATCGAACGGCGATTATGGTTCTACTCGCGACACGATATATCTTACGTACGGGAGTGTGTACTCAGCACGACAATAATGAACACGGCTCCTCGCTCGATGTTGGCATTTATTATTTTGGATGTACACTCTATAGGGACAAGTTACTTATGTGCATTGGCGCAAATAGGTGGGGGCTTGGGGGGACTTAGTCCCCCCACATTTCTGCCAAGTCCCTCCAGTTCAAAAGTCAGTTATTAGTACTGAGCATATATAATTTTTAGAAAATATTATAGGAGGGGCTTTAGTCCCCCCCCAAAATAATTTGTCTATTTGCGCCTATGCTTATGTGTACTGTCTGGTCTGACACTGGAATCCAGTTAGGCAACGATATATCGATATTTTCGATATATCGATATTTTTATATCGCTCGAGGACTTCGATAAATATTCACTTATCGATAAAATTTCGCGATATAACCGATATATCGCAATTTCACATATGAAAATGAAATTTATTTTTTGTCCTTATTTAGATTTGATCTTAAATTTGTTCCCTGTTTGTCATACGTCTATAATACTATTATAAATTCATGGTTTTAACTTTTAACTTTTAAGTGATTTTAATGTTCACGTCCAGCTATTGCTGATTGGACGTAATATTAATACTGATAGAATATCTGAAATCAATTACCATAGCTGATAAGTGATGATATGATATGGTAATTAACAATTAACAACATTTCCCGCATAAATTTAAATATTTTACAATAATAATATAATAAAATTATTATTTGTTGTAAATAATCATAGGTTCCAAATGTTATTGCATAATATAAAAGCAGTACACTATAGATTTGTATAGTATGAAATTTTGTTTTTTTTATTGGTTTAATTATAGTTCAATATTAATTTGTTTGTTATGGCAATATATATTATATATAGTTATTAAAATTGGAATTGCCAGTGATATTTATGCTGCTATATTTTAAAGCAACATTTTATTGATATCTGGATAGCAGATTATGAGTATAATGAATACATTGGGAATCACGGATTTGTCCTTTGTAATAAATAGCAAATACAATTTTTATTTAATCAATGTTTGCAACTTGCACCTTGCCAGTTCCCATATTTTCCCTTGGTCACTACTCATTGCACATTGAAATTCATTGGTATTTTTTTTATTTATTGCGTGAAATTTGTGTTATACTATATTATATTTAATTATCCATCAACTATGGGTAAAATAAGTAAAGTGTGGCAACATTTTGATAAAATTAGTATTCAAAATTAGTATTTATAAGCTCTTCAAGCGACGAAGACTGGTTCAAAACTGATTAATAATTTATTTATTTTATTGCTAAGAATTTGATTTTTACTTTATAATACAACGCGGGTTTTCACTTTTCACCCAATTTACAATAATTATTAGTATTATACTATTATCATTTTAGATTCTGAGTGGAACGATGAATGTATTGATTTTACAATGATGTGTGTTTTTTTATTTTTTTTTTTATTATTTTTATTTTTTTATTTTTTTTGTGTCTGTGTACACGATAAGTAGTCGAAATAATGCTACGATTTTCAACTTCAGTATCTTGTTCGATCAGAAAGTGAATATCGTTGGTGCATTGGGGAGGTCA
>NC_042495.1:118221124-118221896 GCF_005508785.2 Acyrthosiphon pisum | reverse complement strand
AAAAAACGAGTGACTGTAGAAACTTGAAAATTTCACTGAATGTTTATATTAGCATTTTATATATAAGATAAAATTTTTAAAATAATTTGACTCTTTTTGAGCTGTTAACGGACATTGTAAGTTTTCAATTTTTTTAGTTTTTTTTTTTCTATAAATATCAATAAAGTTTTATCTGTTGGGCCAAAAAGTGTATAAATTTAATACAAAGATCCTGATATATTGTTACAATATCAGTTGAAAAATATTAAAAATACATAGGCACAATTTTTTTTTATAAGCATTTAAAGATCAAATTTTGACAAAATTTATCAAATTTTAATTTGAAAAATTATTTTGTAGTTAAAAATTTATAAAATGTTCAATTTTTGTATCTAAGAATTGAAAATTTAAAACAAGATTCCACGTAAGTAATTAATTCTGTTACCAAAAAATCTAAAAAATACATTTACGCAGTTTATTTTTATAGTCATTTTAAGTACAAATTTGGACGAAATTACATATTAAAAACCTAGGATAACAATTTTAGTTATTTTGTTGTGATTGTATAATATTATTCGTGGGTATTTGAAACTTCTAAAGTATACTATTATATATCTATGATAATACCACGGTTTTTTGTTGATGTATAACGCGTTATAAGTACCTAATAAATATTATGATATGATTAATTTGGAATTTATTATAGGTACCTAATATAATATTATGTCTTATACCTAGACTAACATACCGTCTCCGCATCAGAATCGTTTTTCTTATACAATGATATTATATC
>NC_042495.1:118220036-118221074 GCF_005508785.2 Acyrthosiphon pisum | reverse complement strand
TAGAATACTAACTCTGTTGAGCAAAATCTTAACAAACGACAACATGTTCAAGTATATTACAAACTTCCTAAAAGAAAGACATTTTCAGGTCAAAGTATCCCATACCTTATCAAAGACGTTCTGCCAAGAAAATGGCATCTCACAAGGATCATCACTGGCAGTTAAACTCTTTCTTTTGGCCATTAATGACATTGTTGAAACAATTAAAGTTCCTATTAAAGCCAATTTATTCGCCGATGACTTTAACATATTTTGCAGAAGCAATAACCTAGAAACTGTCCAAGAATTACTCCAAATTAGTGCCAACAGCTTATCAGATTGGTAAAAAAAAAACTGGATTCTCATTCTCAAACCTCAAATCCCAAAGTATTATCTTTACAAAACAAAAAAAAACAAAAGATCTCAATTTAATATTAGACAACGTAGTTATACCTCACCATAATAAAATTAAAATTCTAGGAATAACATTCGATTCCAAACTTAATTGGATATCCCATCTAAAAAATATTCGTGACTCGTTATCTCAAAAACTCAACATAATCAAAATAATTGCTCATACATCATGGGGTGGTGACAGCTCATCTCTTTTAATGATCTATAAAGCTTTAATTCGATCTAAAACAGACTATGGATCTATACTGTTAAAAAATGCCAAAACCAACCACTTAAACATGATTCAAACTAAACTAAATACTGCTATAAAACTCTCAATAGGGGGATTCAAATCCAGCCCAATTGAGAGCATTAGAAACATTGCTAATGAAATTCCACCTAACCTTAGAAGAGAAAAACTACTTTTATTATATTGTGCCAGATCAAAAGAAACATCAATAACCCAGCCATCAAAGTAATAAACGCATACATACAGGAAGCCGTAAAAGAAAATATAAAAATAAACAATATTTTAGAAAGAAAACCATATAATTTTCTCCGTGGAACACAACATTCAATGTTAACCTTTTTTTACTAAATTCAAAAAGAAACACATGCCCTCCATTTATAAAAAAATGCTCAATAACAAATTGCAAGAGTATCCAA
>NC_042495.1:118218947-118219986 GCF_005508785.2 Acyrthosiphon pisum | reverse complement strand
ATAATCGATTATTATCAAAAGAAAAATTATAATCGGTTATAATCGATACTTTTTACACTATAATCGGTTATTATTTAGACATAAATTATTATAATCGGTTATAAAAATTGGGAGATAATATTCATTTTTACAATCATTTAATAATAAATTATAATCCGAGATTAACTGTAACAGCTAAGCACAAATTATTTGATAATTATTACACTTAAGAGGACTACCTATACATTTATTGACTTCGTCTTACATACGCAGTCGACATAGCAAATTGTCGTTCACTAGTTTCAATAGTGTGCAGTTAGTTTTGATACTATAGTGAATTGACCAATAGGTATTATATTATAAAACTTATAGGTAAGAATATTATCTGTGTTTAAGCGTTGCCGATTTTTCGAAATTTAAATTTTCAAGCTCATATCTCGCATGAAAATTAAAATATCAAATAAAAGTCAACGCTTAAGCACAGATAACGTTATTATCTAAAAAAATGATTATAGGTTAAATCACTCTAATATCAAAACTACCAGCAAACTACTGAAACTAGTGAACGAAAATTTGCTTTGTCGTACGTAAGACTGTGAAAGCAAATGCATGGGTAGCATCCTCTTAATAGGAATATATATAATTAGAGAAACGAATATTAAATGTTTAAATGTTCCTCATAAAAAGAAACAGAGACCAATTCAATTTAGTATATTTATGGACACTTCTGGCCACTGACCAAATATAAAAACAAAAAAATTTTGCTCCTCTTTCTTAAAAAAAACCCTTTCCATTGAGATAATTGGTCTATGTGTATACTATTCTACCCATTTTGTCCATAGGTATACTCTTACCAACCACTCATATCATGGTACCATTTGATTACTCTGTTAAGATTTCTACATATTCCTATTATTAACTATATTATCAACTTATTAGTTGTGTGTCTTAACTTTTTGATGAAAATAGTTTGAAACTTCAAAACACCAAATAAATCTCAGTTACCTATAATTAATTTCGATTATTTTGATTATAATTAATTTTCGATTATTTTCGATTA
>NC_042495.1:118215231-118217451 GCF_005508785.2 Acyrthosiphon pisum | reverse complement strand
AACACATAACTACTTGATGAGCAAAGACGACCCTCCACTATGCGACTCATGTAATGTACTTTTAACGGTCAATCACATCATTACAGAATGTCAAAAATATAACCAGTATCGAAATCAATACCACATTTCAGAACAAATCTGTCAAGTACTAGGACCAAACCCACAAGACGTTAAAAACTTAATTTTATTCTTAAAAAAAACAGAATTGTACAATTTAATGTAATGTAATCATGTAAATACTAAAATACTATTAATGTAATCAAAATTTGTGTACTAATGGCCTAGCTGTCGATGTATTTCAGATCAATAAAAAAAAAAAAAAAAAATCGTATTTACTAATGTCTTATAGTAAATAATAACAATGGCCCTAAGATTTAGCTATTTTACCATTTTTACCAGATTATTGGTAAATTTACTGTAAAAATTACCGGTAAATTTACCAATATTTTTTTTTACGTAAATTCTCCATCTCTAGTGTTTTCTATGTAATAGATGAAAAATAGAAAAATGTAAAAATAAAATAATAAAAATATTTTAAATTTTCAAATTATATAATTTAAATAAATTATCTAGATAAGTACACATAGATAACTAGAATTTTATCTAGATGAAGATAAAGATAACTGAGTAGAAATTTATCTAGATAAGATAAAAGATAAATAATTTTTATCTAGATAACTTATCTAGATATTTCCTAACACTGGTCATTGGTCCCTATGTTGTCCCTAAATTTCCCCTAGGGACGTACAACTTTTTGAGATATAAATTGAAAATGATAAATACAGTAATTATTCTGCTGCGATAGATGTTTCGTTGAAATCATGATATTATTTTTATTTGCCAATGCTATCATGCACTTGTTCTTATTGCAGTATATATTATAGTATAATATATCCACAATAGTTACACAATAGCATATAGGTACAATGTACATGGACATCATAACTTATAAATATATATCAAAACATTTGTATAATATATACAAATACAGGGTGTATAAGAGGAAGACCTGACGCAGATGAAATAACTTTTGTTCTGAAATAAATTTTTTTGGATAAATTCAATATATTCATTTGTATAGTCATCATTGTTTTTTTTAAGTTCTTCCCATTACATCATGTATATGTAAAGCTATATGTATAATGTATGTGTATTATGTATATGTAAAGGTTAGGTACTTGCATATTTGTCGGTTAAAGAAAACTTATAGTTTAAAAACTGATAAGGTGGGAATGACTTTTTCCGTGACCGCAACTTCCGTATAGACCTTGTGTCCGGCTACAGGTAGGTACCTAGCGTAGGAACCTATATATATATATATATATGAGGATAGCATCATTATAAACAAACACCGATAGAGTTGGTTATCCGCGGAGGTTCCATGTCTAGCACACTTCACAGTTATACTAGATCGTCGTCGTATATCGTCCTTAATAACGTAGCTTGACTCTAGAACAGTCCACATAATAATTTCTTAGTAAATCGTGTCGTACGCCGTCAAAACTAAATAAATCGCAATGGAAACGGCCGGTGCTATAGCCGAAACATTTAGAAATGGGACGTTCTTAGTTACGGGGAGTACGGGATTTTTGGGGAAAATGCTCACAGAAAAGTTACTCAGGTCTTGTTCCGTGAAAAATATCGCGATTCTCGTGAGGAGTAAAAAAGGATTCGACGCCAGTCAGAGGGTTGCAGATATCTATAAACAAGCTGTAAGTATATCCCAATATATAAATACGTTTTGTTTGTCGTTAAATAATTTACATATTATTACACGGAGGTTTTTTACTGTACTTAAATGTATTTAATGCCTCCAAAATATATGATTACTATTATAGTTTTCAATTATAACACAATATTAATAGACAAGAATAGATTGATTCATATAATATATAATTTCCACGACAGATATAATATCTCTAATACTATTATTAATTATTTAAAAATATTAAATTCCAACATCCAAATTAGTAATCAAAATTAATATTGTCATGAAATTACATAAACATCCTAGGCATTTAAATTTTTAAACCATCATATAGAATACCATTGAGCATAATATGTAATCATTCATCATTTAATTAAATATTGACAACAAACAATAAACGTAAATGTAATGGAAACAAATTATTTAAAATATTAAGTAATAACGTTATTGAAAATTATAACTTTTGTGTTTTATACGTAGAACCTCTTATATGATTATTACTATCATTTAAA
>NC_042495.1:118213181-118214976 GCF_005508785.2 Acyrthosiphon pisum | reverse complement strand
ATATTTCTTGTTACATTTGTCAATTATTATTACCAAAGATACAAAGTACAATCCACAATATATTATAATTATTATAATATGTATACATTACAATCAGTTTTTATTTACGTTAGTATTTTAACAATATTTCTCTTTAGTTTTACAATAATAATCTTATCTTAGTGTTAATATTCCAATATAATATAAATTCCTTAATTTGTCCGGGATATAACAACGGACCACTGATCATACTGATTTTTAATCTTATTTCCATTTGTTTTATATTCTGTAATCAAACTCATTCAAATTATTATTTTTATACTTTATTCACAAATTTTACTATTATTATTTTTACTCCCTGTTTTCTCTTCCTAGTAGTATTGTTTAAAATTTAGACATTCAGATCAATTATTTTACTAATTTGTTCGATAAGCCACCTCATTTCCTTAGTTGAAATATTTTATAAAATTAACGTACCCCTGCTTGCCAACCATAGTATTAAATATACATTTTGTAAACCTCACGTCCGTTTTCGGGTCATGAGCGTACGTTATCCTATGTTTTTTCGTACAAATCATACCGTGGGCTTCTGTTAAATTCAAATTCCTACCATTCTTTTATGATTAACCCTTTAACCTTTTGTTGTGTTTGCGTATTTGCAATTTGACTATTGCAAAATTGTTTAAGGAGGTCGTTTACCTAATCGCTTATGCCAAATTTAACTATTCATATACAAGGCTATGAATTTATTGCACTAAAAAACTATTAAATATGCATGCATATAAGCACTAAAAACTGAAAAAATATGCATAAAAATATGATCTAAAAATTCTTAAAATATGCTCTTATTTTTCAAAAATATGCAAAAAAACCACAAAAATGTAACTTTTATTTTAATTTGTTTTCATTATAATTGTTTATTAGTTTTAGTTTAATTATTAGTATTGTTACATATTGATATAGCTGATATGAGTATATGATTTTTGGGCTTGACTAGTCTTGATCTTCGTAGTATACAAGATCTAGTTATTGCATTGTAGCATTGTACAATCAATAATTTCTTTAGATTTTCATACTCGAAAGACCTCATGTTTGGTGCCAACAAAGTTTTATATAAAGAAAAGAAGCGTTCTACGTCTGACGAAATTATTGGGGCAAACTTGAAATAGGTACGTCATGTCGCTACTGGTTTAATCTTCTGGTAGGTATATTCAAACCTACATTGTTTTTTTCGCCAGTTAATATTTTTGAAATATTACATATTTTTTGAAATCTTTTGGTTTTGTTAAGAACTGTTTAATCTCGACTTCAATAGGGCAAAAGTCGATAATACAAGTTAAATACTCGAGTAAAAATAGAATAGTTTCCATGAAACTATAAGAGTCATAGTTTATACAAATAAATTTAATATTTTAATATCAATTTAGAATAGATTGACCGAAAAAATATAAATATTACGAAAAAAAGCATTTATACAAAATAATTATTAAAACATGCATTTATATGCCCTAACCCATGAAATATGCAAAAATATGCAAAATAAGATTTGGTATTTGAACTATAAATAAGTCAAAACAAATTTTGGCCGAATCCATTTTATTATACAGTATAACAAAAAAAACATGCAAATGCATTAAATTCACAGCCCTGTTCATATATAATGATATTTATGTGTTGTGAGTAAACGGTTACTATCCGTTACACGTTTGTATAATATATACGTATATGGGGTCTATAAAAGGAAGAACTGACGCAGATGAATAACTTTGGTTCTGATATAAATTTGGATTTGATCTAAATTTTTTTGGATTAATTC
>NC_042495.1:118206194-118211743 GCF_005508785.2 Acyrthosiphon pisum | reverse complement strand
TTTAACAAATTGGATCAAGATGGTACTAAGAGAGGTCATTTTTCTATTTTCTCAATAGTTATTTAATGCCACGGGAAAAACCACCGGAAAATTACGAAAAACCGCTAAAAATGGGATTTTAATTTCTAACGCTTTGTTTATCACCATAGAAACGAATAAAAAAATATAATATTTTAATATTAATTCAACTTACAGGCTAAAATAAATAATAACAAAATATATAATATCCAGACTAACAAACCGTCTCCGCTCAGAATCGTTTTTCTTATGCAATGATATTATATCATTGAATTCAAGTCTAATACAACTATTTTACAATGGCCCACTTGTAATCTACTGTACAGCAGAGCGACATCCACTTGCCTGCTTTTTAATTTTTTTATTTGATAAAACCTATTCAACAAGGATCTTAAAAACAGATTTACATTTTTTTGAAAATTAAAATTTTAAAGTAATTCAATCTATAAAATATGTATCCATACTTGGATATTTAATTTCACAAATTATTATTTTTTTTTTTGAGATTTGATGTTTTAGTAAGTACTTACCTATATGCACTTGATGTCGTCATATTACGTTTTTGTACGTTTTCCTCGACGGAACTATAATAAATCAATGAAATATTAAATATCATAGTAAATAAATATTTCGATAATCAATAATTAACAATTCATTAGTTAATAATATATTATCCAAAATCATCCCGTTAATAATCAGTTCATCAAACCATATTCCTTATAAAATCTAATTAAATAGTAAAATACATGTAGTAATACTATAAAACATCCTTGACAGAATTATAGGCTGACACACCACTCATCTCCGTTCAGAATAATTGGCTTATTAGATATAAATAATAAAATTGATTCAAATCTAACACATCCATTATAGCTCTAATAATATTTTATTTCAATTTTGATAGCTTTTCGACCGACTTCGTGATGAAAAACCCGATTTTATGGACTACATCAAAGTCATAGATGGGAACATCGAAGAAGAATCGTTGGGTTTATCGACAGCAGATCGTAACTGGATCGTGGAAAATGTGAATTTTGTTTTTCATTGCGCAGCTACGATCAAATTCAACGAAGCCCTGGAGTTGGCGACCAAAATAAACATCCAAGGAACCAACAACCTGTTGACATTAGCTGCGCAGATGAAAAATCTTAAGGTACAAGTTCGCAGTATGCACGACTGCGTTGTACAAAATATGTATAATAATAACAGTATTTGTACCGTAATACCTTAGTATAGTTATGATACTATAGTGTGCACAAAGCCTGTTTATTTTTTTGTAAAATACAGACTAAAGTCATACAGTTGTGTGTGCGATTCCATGCATATAATGAACAGGTTGTCATAATTTATTATTTTGCAGGGTTTTGTACACGTGTCGACGGCATATTCACACTGTCCAAGGAAAGAGATTAGAGAACAATATTACCCGACTCCGGTCACGGCCAAGGAGCTAAAAAATATGCTGGGGTCAGACGAACTGTCCGAATCTAAGTAAATATATTTAATAAATTATAACGGCGTTGATGACGGATATATTTTTCCTTATAGTAATATTATTGATTCTACTTAAATAATAGGATTTTAGAAAATTGGCCGAACACGTACACTTTTACAAAAGCAATCACGGAAGATATGATATCGACAAATGAAAACCGTTTGCCCATTTCCATTTTTCGTCCATCGATTAGTAAGTATTTATTTGATCGATATAATAATAGAATAGTAATTAAACATTAGGTCATATTTAATATCATACGATCTATTTCTTCGATCGTTAGTTATAATAATAATCTAAATTATATATGCCTTCGTCAGTGTTCGACAATAATTACTGTATATAGAATAGTTATTTAAAATTCAATACTATGATTACGGTCAGGAAAAGGCTTTAGCATGGCTTAAATATACAAGGTTATTGCAGTAGTACCCCCACTATATAACGTTATCACGTTAAGGAATTAAAATGACAGCGTCACGACTCATACTGGCTATACTATATGATAATATATACTAAGATATGGACTGTACCCTTATGCTGCAATTTTATTTTTGTTTGATAACAATAATATAGGCTATGTGCAATAACATTGAATATTTAAGCCATGGGCTTTAGCAAGAATACATTAAATAGATCACTTAAATTATGACTCTCGAAATTAACGATTAGAATTCTGCAATAGTAAACACATCCGGCTAGCAAAATCACATATAACGACAAAGATCAAAGAGCAGGATTATCATACAATACCGCGTATTGACAAAATGGGTAAATCATCTTCTAGGTATATAATATTAATTATAATAATTTTAATATATACAGTGTTTGAGTAATTTATGTGTATACATATATATAAATTAGGATAAATTACACATTATTTTCAACCATCATATACTAGAAATCGCGTTGATAAACAGGATGTCAACAGTACTGCTAAAAAGATAATATAAACATAAAAATAACCTAATCAAGCATGGTTCAATGGCATTATCACTAGGAAAGGATAAACTACAATATAGGACAAATGCGAGCAGAGTAGAGTCGGACGTGATACGCGATTTGCCAGAGCCAGTACAAACGCTATTGTATTTACAACCAAATTTTGCTACAAGTTTTAAGTGTCATATAAACAAGTTAATAACAAATTCAACTCGTGTTATTATATTTTCAAAATGAACTCTGTACTTGGAATCACTATATACATTACGTGCCCACGTTGAATGTTCAATTTTAAGTTCTTAAAATAGAATAACTTTAATATTCGTTACTCATAACGTTTCCTCGAAAACAATTTGATCCCGTTTAAAACTTTTGAAGTTGCAGTCACTAAACAGCTGTACGAATTACCGATAGGCATTAAATGTCGAATAATCGAAAAAAATTCTATTCGTGTAGTTTTCGAACCATGCAATTGATTCTATCGATGAGATTTCTTTTCCACAGTGTTGTTGCACTTACCAACCTTACCTTCTAGCCTCTAAATTGTTTAATTTTAATCGATTTTAACCGCGTTTTACGTAGGTACAATTTAAACATTTTATCAGGTATTATTAGCGCAGTATCATGCAGTTGAATATTTTTTTAGTGTCTACGGTACATTTTGTAAAATTTAATGAAATCACTAAAAGAATGGCAAATTATTAATCAGCAACATCGGTGAACACACTTTATTGTTTTTCCTAAGGCCGTTTAACCATACATTTAATATAGGTAGTAATATATTAATTAATCTATGGTTTAACTAATTATAATATTATGATGTAGAATACGTCCATGCAGTGGTGTAGGTACATACGAAGGGGTAGGTTTTTTCATCAAGTAAAAAAAACTTAAATATATTTTAACAAATCATATGACATAATATAGTATATACCTAAATATATATATTTTGAAATTTGTTTACACCTACGCCATCTGTGTCCATGACTGTATAAATAAAATATGAATAAAAACTCAAAAACCAAGGAATAATTATATATACTCGTAAAATTGTTTTATTTTGTATAAGTATTCAATTTGTTTTTATAATATTTTATAGTCGGATGCACGAAGTCTGAACCGGAACCAGGATGGTTGGAAAACATGAGCGGACCCACAGGAATTATAACAGGTGTCGTGGTCGGATTCTTGAGAGCGATCGCCGTAGCCACAGAAAAAGTAACCGATATAATCCCAGCGGATTATACTGCCAACGCACTGATCAGTGTTATGTGGGATACTGTAAAAAGGTAGATGATAATAATATTATTATACTTTAACAATAATTAATAATAAAATATGAATGAAGTAATTGAATTTGTATTATGACGTGCTTCTAATGAAACATTATTATAGCACCACAATAATTATTATATTCAATTTAAAGTAAAATTAAAACAAAGCCCACAGCAAAAAAAAAATTTAAATTAATTAAATTAATCCAATAATTTTGTGGAGGTAAATTTTATCTCCGTGGGCTATGATATTATAATAAAAATCTATCAAATGTGTGTAGTATGTACATTGTATAATGAATTATTTATCATCATAGTTATAAAAGTAGGTATTGAGAATATTATTTTTTTTTATTTTTTTATTATTTTTATCCCGCGGCAACTTAGGCCATTGGGAGAGGGGAGGTACTGTGAGTTTTAGAACGGAAGGTGAGTGTTACACATGGGTGTATTTTGGCAGAATTTCAAATGGGGCACCCGTAGGCTTTGCCATGCCCCGGGGTGTGGGATGGCGGCATTTGTTCTCCAGACACCGTGACATGCCCAGAGAAAAATTTTGCCCAGTGGCCGAGAATCCAAACCGCGACCGGCAGCGCCGTAGCCGACGCGTGAGACCGCTCGGTCACCTCGTCCCCCCAATGAGAATATTAATGATATATGTAACACGATAATATTATATGATATACTTTAAGTATATACTTAAAATTATTATTATTATATTATATACTTTAAAATATACTAACACACAGTGCTCGAATTGGGAAAAATTAAGTATAGATTTTTCAAAATATTTCCCTAACACGTAGACATATAAAGGGGAGAGCTATATTATGATAAAGAGTATTATAATATTTTGTATTTTGTGTACGCGCGTCGCTGTATATAATTTAATAATTACAATCATTTGCAGACATCAAGACTGCGATTACACAAAATATGAACAACCAAAAATCTACAATTACGTTTCAAGTGCTGATAGCCCGCTAACATGGAACGAATATATTCAAGGAATGACTGAACATTACATTGTGTCACCACCTTTGCGGTCAATGTGGTACGGGTTTTTCATTGTGTACACCAACTTGTGGATCGGCATGGTTTTGAAATTTTTCCTGCACCGGATACCGGCAGCATTGGTCGACTTTTTGTTAATCATACGAGGAAAAAGTCCCAAGTAAGCGACTTATTGTGTTATTAATTTTATTAATTAATTTGTTATTTATCTTCTTTAAAATCGTAAAATTATATTTACCTATTAATTAAATCATTGATTATTGCGTTGAAAAATTAATTAATATAATTAACATTTTATAAGTTAATAGCATACACAAACGATATCGTAAGTTAAATTTAAAGTTAGAAGTTATACAAAAATATATAAAAATAGTTGGCAACCTATAATGTTATTAATATTATCACAATTTAAAAATATTTTTGTACAGAATGTTGAAAATGTATGAGAAAACAGAAATTATGATGGGTTTAGCTCACCCGTTTACTACGAACCAATGGAAATTTGACAATAGCAATACCGTCAAACTGTTATCGTCACTAAACATAGAAGACCGCGACCAATTTGAGTTCGGCATGGTCAATTTCGACTGGAAATCATATATAAAAACCTCTTACTACGGGATTAGAAAACACATACTGAAAGAAGAAATGAGTAATCTGGACAAAGCGATATCTAAAAACCGGAAGTATGTATTTACGTATATGTACGAATATAATATTTTGTGTATAGTTTCATTCATCATGAATAATTATATTTCATAATGTACTACAATTCACGAATGCAAACTATTGTTTAATAAAAAAAA
>NC_042495.1:118204341-118206144 GCF_005508785.2 Acyrthosiphon pisum | reverse complement strand
CATGGAATAATTATATATACTCGTAATATTGTTTTATTTTGTATAACTAGTCAATTTGTTTTATAATATTTTATAGTCGGATGCACGAAGTCTGAACCGGAATCCAGGATGGTTGGAAAACATGAACGGACCCACAGGAATGATAACAGGTGTCATAGTCGGATTCTTGAGAATGATCAACCTCGCCACAGACAAAGTAACCGATATAATCCCAGCGGATTATACTGCCAACGCACTGATCAGTGTTATGTGGGATACCGTAAAAAGGTAGATGATAATAATATTATTATACTATAACAATAATTAATAATAAAATATGAATGAATTTATTTATTTTGTATTATGACGTGCTTCTAATGAAACATTATTATAGTACCACAATTATTATTATATTCAATTTAAAGTTAAATTAAAACAAAGCCCCCAGCAAAAAAAAAATTAAAATTAATTTATTAATTCAATAATTTTGTGGAGGTAAATTTTATCTCTATGGGCTATGATATTATGATAAAAATCTATCAAATGTGTGTAGTATGTACATTGTATAATGAATTATTTATCTTCATAGTTATAAAAGTAGGTAATGAGAATATTAATGATATATGTAACACGATAATATTATATGATATACTTACACCCAGTGATCGAATTGGAAAAAATTAAGTATAGATTTTTCAAAATATTTCCCTAACACGTAGACATATAATCGGGAGAGCTATATTATGATAAAGTGTATCATAATATTTTGTATTTTGTGTACGCGGGTTGCTGTTTATAATTTAATAATTACGATCATTTGCAGACATCAAGACTGTGACTACACAAAATATGAACAACCAAAAATCTACAATTACGTTTCAAGTGCTGATAGCCCGTTAACATGGAACAAATATATTGAAGGAATTTCTGAACATTACTACGCATCACCACCTTTGCGGTCAATGTGGTATGGGTTTTACATTGCGTGCACCAACTTGTGGATCTGCATGGTTTTGAATTTTTTTTTGCACCAGATACCGGCGGCATTTGTCGACTTTTTGTTAATCATAAGCGGAAAAAGTCCCAAGTAAGCGACTTATTGCGTTATTTATTTTATTAATTAATTTGTTATTTATCTTCTTCAAAATCGCAAAATTATATATACCTATTAATTATTATAATATTATCATTGAGAGTGTACAATGGTCTATCAGGACACTGTTTAAAAATTATATTAGGGGACTTTAACTCACAAGTTGGGCGAGAAACGATATATAGACCTACAATTGGTAGTGAGAGTATACATGATTTGAGCAATGGAAACGGCACCAGATTAGTTGAATTCGCAATAGCTAATGGCCTCATAGTGAGCAGTAGTTTCTTCCCCAGGAAGAATATAAACAAATATACGTGGACCTCACCAGGAGGAATTTACCAAAGTCAAATAGATCACGTCTTGGTTGATAAAGTGCATAGATCATGTATCAAGGATGTAAGGTCTAAAAGAGGAGCCGATGGTGATTCCGATCATTTCCTAGTACTAGTTAAGGTAAAACTAATATTGTCAAACCATTGGAAAGCGAAAAGGAAGAAAACAAATACTACTAGGTTCGATGTGGATAAACTAGGAGAGGAAAGAATACTTCAACAATTTCAGCAGGGAATAAAAGATGCACTGGATATTCATACAAATAGACTAGAAGAGCATTCAGAAGTACAAACTGCGTGGGAAATAATTAAGAGCTCAGTCCTGGAGGTAGCGGACAACATGATAAAGCAACCTTCTAGGGGTAAAGCAAAGCATTGGTTTAATCAAAAATGTGC
>NC_042495.1:118202630-118203497 GCF_005508785.2 Acyrthosiphon pisum | reverse complement strand
TTCATGACAAGAGAAGCCCGAGATAATGAAGATGATTCAGACTTGGAAGTCGATGGGATATCATTTCAACAAGTACACGACTTCAAATATCTCGGAGTCAACATAAATAATAGAAACTGTATGCATAATGAAATAAAACTCCGTTTAAAAGCTGGGAATGGATGTTACTTTGCTATGTCACATCTGTTTAAGTCAAAATTATTATCTAGGAAAAATAAAGAGAAGCTATATACTACGTACCTCAGACCAGTTGTGACTTATGCATGCTGTACTTGGGCTACTACAGCAGGAGATGAGAATAAACTTAATATATTTGAAAGGAAGGTGTTAAGAAAAATCTATGGTCCCGTATATAATCCTGATACCCAAGTGTGGGAGAGAAGATCAAACGAACAAATACAACAATTATATGGAAAAGGAAATATAGTACAATTTGTAAAAGGCACTAGAATGGAGTGGGCTGGTCACGTTTGGAGAGCGGATAATAGTATTGTCAAGAAGGTAATTGTAAACAACTTAAACAGGAAAAGACCTCGAGGCAGACCGAAGCAGCGTTGGATTGATGCAGTCAAAAGAGATATCCAGGTGTTAAGACCAGATTGGCATGGAGACCTAATGCATGCATATAATAGAGAAGAATGGAAGAATTTGATATTGGCAGCAAAGGGCCTAAACGGCCTATAATGCTAAAAAAAAAAAAAAAAAAAAAAAAAAAAAAATATTATCATTGATTATTGCGTTGACAAATTAATTAATATTATTAACACTTTATAAGTTAATAGCATACACAAACGATATCGTAAGTTAAATTTAAAGTTAGAAGTTATACTTTTGTTTCTTTCTGTCTCGTAAGAGTTACAATTTCAA
>NC_042495.1:118176870-118202530 GCF_005508785.2 Acyrthosiphon pisum | reverse complement strand
GATCGTTTACGTATGTCTGTAAACGACTCCTAATTTGAGTTTTTACTTTAGGCATTTTAAAGTTCCGAATTAAAATTATGATCAAACGCAAGACACGGACTGACATCGAAAACTGACCGTCTAACACTAGAATTCTATTATATGAGCAACGATATAGCAACTATATATATATATATGTTACATATGACTATATGATGTATGTAATCTTATCTTTGGAAATAACGACCGGTGTCAATTTTATCGATATAATGTGTCTGTGAACGTGAAAATACGACGAAAAACGAATATATGTGTTATAAATAATAATATGCACTTTAAAACTACAAATATGCATTCAATATGTATTTAATAGGTAAAAACGTTGAAATATGTAAAATATGCAAAATAAAATCGGTGTTATTTTAATAAGAGTGATTTAAATCGGGGACAATTTTCATCAGATTTCAAAAAGCTTATTCCAATACATATATGCATTTGCATATAAATCCGGTCCCTACTAATAAGAAATAAATTATTATATTTGTCTATTGGTGCCAATGGTGAGTTTCGAGAAAATTGAGTAGGGGGGTAAAATTTATACAGGAAAACTTGTGATATAATTTATGGTGGGAGAATAGGCAATATAGTTAGTTTCTAGTGAATAGTTCGTTGCAACGGATTATTTGATCGAACTATTCATGCATTTATTTTAGGCACTAAGCAGACTGCCCGGCAAGTGTAATTATTGTAATGCGATAATGTATAGTAAAGCAATCAGTGGACTGCAAAATCATCTCATATTATCATAATTTTTGGTATAATTTATTATATTTCGCAGACGAGTTAAATCGATAAAATAGCTTTTTATTATGACTTTTGAAGTTTTCACTATAAATTCCATTGGGAAATTAAAAGTTGATTATTATTTCAACAACAAATACGTATAATTTTGTGAAAAAACATGAGTGGTATTATGAAGTATTAAAAAGATAATTTTGAAAAATATTAATACTTTGTAAGGTATGTAGTTTGTGTTTTCGTTTAAAATAATTTAGTAGTTATATTTATTTCAGTATATCTATAGATACGGACTGATAGTAAGACTATATATGAGGGAGAACACAGCAATTGTACACTATATAATAATATGTGTATATATACACATACAAATATATAAATATTATGTCATAATATTATATATTGTATAACTATCGTAAATTTTTAAACATAGTGTGACCAGTATCTACGTGTCAATTTTCGACTTTCTTACTAAGAGTTCATTTGAGTTAATACACGATCATCACGGTGGAAATCACAAAGTACCATAATAATGAAATTTAATAATCGATTTAGACATTAATTATTAGAAAACCAGAGATGAGTACCTACTTACCTACACCTTTTGTAATGGACCCTTATTTAGTCATACATGACGTCTTAATATTCTTTTACTCATTTAGTGCCACGTTTTATCACTATAAAATACTTCATTAAAATAGTGTAGGTACCTAACTGTGTAAAATAGGTATGTCGAACGGCACTCGGACCAATTATAATCACCGACATGATGCTCAAAAACGATCAAGAGTTATTTTTGGTCAATTAAAGTTGAAAAAACGATCTTTATATTTTTTTAAGAAGGTAGGTGCATAACACGAAAAATAAAATAATTAATCTCCACGAATTTTGATTTTACTAGAATGATGGAATGTAAAGGAAATGAGAATATCGTGTGAAATACGAAGCATCAGCGGAAAGATATAAACATCGGGAAGTGGTTAGAAAAAAAAACAATCACGTTAGTACATTTCACTTCTACGCGGCCGCTTGAATTCCAAAATTAGGGTTTGGGGAGCGAGTAAATTACTTTAACCTTCTCACCGGTCATGAACCTTTTGATAGCAGATTTAAGGACGCACGTAGAAATCACACATATAATTTATACACGCCTGTTTAAAATTGATATTTAAATGCGCAAACCTCCGCTCGTAATCTAATACAGCCATAATTACAATATTATGTAACACGCGCATGATGCATTGATGCACTTAATGATAGTAATACCTATATTAAAAATATTACTATAAGTAGACCGAACTAAAGCGGTAAGTACTAAAATGTACAACTCATACAAATATTATATATGAGTTAAAAAATTAACATAACGAATTATAGTCAATCAACCGAAACTCCCATGTTAATCTATAAGCCATAATAATGTGTACCTATAATGTTCATTAAATAATTAGGTAACATCTGTATTAGGTAAGTATGCTAATATAAACATATTTTTAAATCAGTGTTAACGATAGTTTTATTTTTTTGTCGACTGAAAAATGACGAGCCTGCACTATTATTGCTTTGCGATATAATATAGTAAAATGTTACGTAATAAATGTACAAGTCGACAGTACTAAATAAATCTTTTTATAGCGCTTTGCTCTACGTGTATCCATTAAATTATATTGACTATAATATGATACGGTGTAAATAAGAATATGAAATGAATTTTTTTCTTCAAAATTTATAATAATATAATACGCGTAAATGCGTAGTACTGTACACCATAAAATTGTATTTAAGTAGACATGTATGTAGGTACTTCTTAATGTAAATACAAGTTGTTTCTTATTTACATTTTTTATTGAAACCCGCAATAGGTTGAGGTTATGCGAGCCTAATAATATTGAAAATTATAATATAATGCTTTCATCAACGGTAATTTTTCAATATAAATCGGATAATTATTCGTTGTTGTTCATCGTATTAACATTTTGTCAAGGTGTCTCATTCTCATAATTTATTCTAGTGCAGAAATTTGATTTGTAGGTAACTATTATATAATATATATACCGCTAACCACTATAATAATAACACATAATAAATAATAATAATAATAATAATCTTTATTGTCAACAACAACTACTGTATATACTTACATTATTTTTTGCAATGAAAAATAAACATATTAACACTTCCCCTGCAATAAGCATAACTTGTGGTAGGGGCTAGTTAGTTCAAATCTATAATAGTATAAAATAAACATTAATTAATATCTAGTTATAAATTAACTATCAAAGGTAATCAGAAAGAAAAACAAAAGAAGAGCAAAAACATAAATATTAAAATTATCAGACGAATATGTTATTAGGATTGTATGTAATTAGTTAATAGTTTTTTATTCAAGGATTTTAGTTGACTCAAATTGATATTATATTTCCTGTATACATCAATTCTAACAAAAGGATATTTTTTTTTTGTCAAAGACAGTTTTTCACTTAAATTAATTTAAATTTGATAATTTTTTAGATCTGGTATTGTGTACATGCTGTATATAGTATAACTGCTGATATACCTACTGTATAATTATTTGTAGATTTGCATTACATAATAATTATGCAGTTTTCATTTGAATGCAGATAGCATAACTATATTGTTAAGTAACTTTTGTACATATTTTGTACTCGTAGGTACCTATATATCTATTTGAATGAATATTAATAAAACCAAGCCTGGGCAAGTTAATGATAATTTTTAACTGAGTTAAGTTAAGTTAATTTAAAACATTTTAACTCAATTAATAGTTAAAAGTTAACCTAATTTTTTTTTTAACTCAGTTAAGTTAAAAGTTATATGAACATTTTCAATTAACTTATTAACTTAAGTTAAGTTAAGTTATTATTTTTTTTTTTATTATATCTTTATAAATACTCAGTAATATTGTTTAAATAATAAAAATCATAAATATTATTGAACACAGGAAATAGCCAATAGCTTTTCTATACACGGGTATTGAATTAATAGAATTATGAAGTAGAGACGAAAAAAATACAAAATTGAAAATGCCAAAACAAATACAACCTTTTGATTTATTAATACACTAATACAGAAAGTACTATACATTTTTTTTAAATTATTAAATAAAAATAACATGGTATTTAAGAATGTACGTAATTTTAAACTCTGAATACTTTTTCAGGGAACTAAAAGTCTAAAACTGTTTGAGAATATAGCCAACTTTATACTTCAGTAAAATATTTATTTAAGAAATTGATTTTAACTATATTTGTAATTCCCTATTCTAGTAAATGGTTATGTAATATCAATAATAATTTTTATTTTTATTATTTAATTATTTATAAATTAACTTAACTTGAATTTGATTAAAAGTAACTTGTTATTTATTGAGTTAATATCAATTAAAATAAGTTAAGTTAAAAATAAAGTTAAGTTAAAAGTTAAAATTAACTTAACTTTTAACTTTTTAACGCGTTTATGCCCAGGCTTGAATAAAACCATCTTTTATACTGTTTATACATTTTGATTTTGTCATAATATTATATAACATATGAACCAATGTACTGTGTACGAAAATCCTTAATGCCAATGTCCCTGGTAAATATAATATTCATTGCTATAAAATACACACACGTGAACTCAATACAGATAATATGTATACTGAATACAAGACTATCGATGTTGATACCTTAATGTAGAGTACTTTTAATTTACGTAATTTGTAATATTTTAATGACGGTCATTATAGTATATTATAGTGCAAATAATTCAAATTAATAGCCTTATAATATTGGCTATAAACTATAATATACATGATATGAAAAACAAATAATAGCATGTCAAGTGTTCGAAAGTTTTGTTCCATATCGTAGTAGATACTCTTTGTAAATTAAGTCTCATAAAAACTATTAGTCATAAAAGTATATATTTTTTTAAGTAGGTATTCTATATAAAAATTATCGGTCATGTAATGTAAGTGTTAAAATTGAATTACTTAGCAACTAGTAAGCAAATTTTAGCAAATTTATTGCAGAAGTTATAAAATCATTTTTGGAGAAGTTATAGTTTTTTTAATTAAGGTGGGCCAAGTTCAGGTAACCCACACACTTAGTCCGATCGTTCTAAAACAAGTAGGTACATGTAGTTACCAAACATAGGGATCTGAGCGATAATTGATGATGCGTATATCATCATGTATAATATATATATATATATATATATATATATATATTTATAATTAAAATATAGGTTCTGGATACCCAACGATAATAATTTATTATATTTTATTTTATTTGTTTATAGTAAAATTCGACGAGCCTGCGCAATTATTATATTGAGGGCTATACGCTAAATATATTTTGTGTCGCTATATACCTCAATAATAATGTGAATGAAATTTTATCAAGCATCAAATAAATACTTAAACGGATGCATTAACAATGAAATTCTAAGCTAATGTGTGGACGGTGTTATCTTACTAACCTATTGTTAATGCTTATAGATTAAGTCTTAATAAGCATTATTTATGATACTCTAATTAAATGTTGGTCATTGTAAGTTTATTCAGCATTTAATACAAATTAACTTTTTAATATTTAAAATCTAACCTAAATCAAGTGTTTATATAGCACTAAGAACTTACTTTAATTTAAACGTTTAAAAATAAACACTTAATCTAGTATTATTGAATCTTATTTTTTGAACCTTTCAAATTCAACTCAACTTCTACGTTTATAGAAGTTTTAACATTGGAAAATGTTATGTGGGGCAGTTACAAAATAATAGCAATAGCTATTTTTGAAGTTAATAAATCAAAATTCTATTTTAAACAAATTAAAAAAAAAGTTTTTAAAATCTTAATTCAATAAAAAATCTATATTCAATAAAAATCTATATTTGATAAAAATCTGTTTAGTAAAAAAATCTTGATTGAATAAAAAAAAATGCAACTCACTGACTTCAAACTGGTATAAATGTTTTTTTATTAATTACAGATTGCTTATTAAATATAGATATTTTATTCAATATAGATTTTTTTAATTCGTATTTTTTTCAATTAAGATTTGTTTTATTCAATCAACATTTTTTGTATTAAATAAAGATTTCTTACTCAACTAGGATTTTTTATTCAATCAAGATATTTTGTTTTTTATTGAATATACATTTTCTTATAAATCAAATTTCAATTCAAAAAAGCCAAGTTAAATATAAAAAACTTATTAGAATAAAAATATATTAGATAAAAAAAAAATATTGATTGAATAAAACAATGTAATTAAAATAAAAAATCTGAATAAAAAATCTATATTCAATAAAAAAAAAGCCAAGTTAAATATAAAAAACTTATTAGAATAAAAATATATTAGATTAAAAAAAAAATATTGATTGAATAAAACAATGTAATTAAAATAAAAAATCTGAATAAAAAATCTATATTCAATAAAAAAAAATCCATATGTATATTTATATTTGTTTTGGATTTTATTTAGATTTTTTATTTATTCAATCAATTTTTTTTATTGTATGCAAATATTTTATCAAATATAGATTTTTTTTTTAAATCGCCACAAATAGAACTTTGATTTGCGAACAAAAATATATCTGCTTATATTTTCTAACTATTTGCTAACTTTTGGTATTGTTTTGGATCGTATCAAATAAAGTGGGTTGGTCAATTAAAGTTCATTGACGTAGTTAAGATATCAAATATTCATAAAATGTTTTTTTTAGAATTACAACAAAATAAGGTCACTGACTTAGTCAAAATCTGGATTTGCCTAAAAATTTCGGTTTTTTCCTAATTTTTTTTGTTTTTCCAAATTATTGAAAAAAATAGAGGTCATTTTGTACTTTTGATACAGCTTATAAGTAACAACTAGATTCATATTCCTACCAGAATATATATGGAAGTTAAAGATTGATGCATTTTCACTGCTTCAAAATGTGATGACTGATGACAGACAGAGAAAAAAAATCACACAATATCATTGTAAAACTAATAAATTCTTTGCTCCACTCAGAATCTAAAATATATTATGTTACAGGCTATGCGTTCAATACGGGCTACTAAATTTAGTATTTATTTTTGTGTCAAAACTTATAAATTATAATATAAATTATACCTGATGTAAGGGCGTTAGGCATTATATTTTTAAATTTGAAAAAGGTTCACAAGTGGGTACCGCTCTGCTGTCTACCATGGGTGTCGAGTTGGTCACTGTAATGACGTGTTAGAACGTGTAGGCGATAAAAAAAACTCATACGAAGAACCTTGTAATAAAATTTCAAGCTTAGACTATTGAAATCGATAATATTATTAATTGATGCATTTTTAAAGGGATTGGTAGCGGTGAATATCTATTTTTTTTAACACACGCGCAGAGATGTAAGGTTCAAAAGTTTTTAATTGAAACTTTTCATGAAATTTGAAAAGTTTCAAAGGTGGTTAAAATGAAAAATTTTGAAACTTTTTATTATCTGTCAAAGAGTAATGGATACTATTATCGAAGTATTAATTTTTTTTATTAAATCACTATTATATAATTTGGTAAGATGAATAGATATAAAATATACAATGTAATATTTAATTCTGGTATAAGTATACAAATCAAAATGAAGGTCTAAAAGAGCAAAATGAAAAGTTTCATCGTGTCAGTAAAAACATGAAATAGTACATTTCTGCACACGCGCAACGTAGGAATTCAGACGTGTTATATCTTCAATGAAGCAATTATTAATCTAGTGAAGCGACAAGTACTATGATCTTTTATTATAACTTATAAAGATTATTAAATGTCTTAAAACTAACATTTTTATTTATTTTGCTCTTTAAAATTTTTTAATAAAAACTAGTTGCGGTTCTGTTAGAAATTTAATGAGTTTCAAGACGTTGATAGGTTCAGGATTGTATATAATAATTAACATCTAATTCCTGTTTAATTAAGTAATATTTGTTTTTTTACTGTATTTTCTTTTCTCTTTTTTTCTCTTATGATCCTATTACTTATAATATTATTACCTAATGGTATGAATTAATGGATATGAATTATAATCAAATTATGATTACACGGCGAATGAGATAGTCTATTTAGTTACACCAATGTCAAGGGATACAGACTAAAGAGATATTTTTCTGCCATAGTATCTAAATTGTCCCGATAAACTATGGTGATAAATGTATTATACTGCACTATATTATACTACACTTAGTTCCATGACAATATATCCCAAAATCAAAATATCTCCGCAAGAATATTTCATTACAAAATATCTCACGTAAAATATATTAATACAAAATTTTAACCTATTCCAGGATTATTACTTCTATAATCGCAACTTATATAATAAAGGTTAGTATTTTTGAATATTTTTAATGCGATATTTCGGTTTTGGGATATTTCATTGGTGATAATTTGATATGTCACCTATTCTCATGGTTGAATTTGATTTATACTGTGTTTCCTTAAAAAAAAAAACAGGCATTATCTCGTAAGTTAAAAACGATTTTGAAAATATTTTTTTAACGTAATTTGAAATCTTTACAAAATAAAATTTTCAAAAAACAATTTTATGACTGGGTTACAGATACTTACTTATTTTATGTTTCTAACCGACTTTTTCTCATGATTTGTTTATCACCATAGAAACGAATAAAATGTGAAAATTACCTAATTTCCACTAGATAAACAGGGTGATGATTTTTTAAGTTTTTAATTTTTTGAATGACAACATTGAGTTTTCATTTCATATTTCAAAGCAGAATATTTTTCTAAGTATTTCGATACATCTAAATCTAATTTAGGGCGGTTAGTTTATGAGTTATAACTTAAAGTATTTAAAGTTTTGATTGGTGGATTGGAGTGGATGGGGATACCCCGCAAAATGTTTGTCCACTTATCCGCTTGTTTAAACTTTAAATCTGGAACTGGAACCTTGACGGTTTTCACGGTTCCAGTTCTTCCAGTTCGGTTTCTAGAAAAATTGAAATTTCGGTTTTAAAAAAAAACTAAAATTTCCATTTCGGTTTCTTTTTGGTTCTTAAAAAACTAAAACTACGTTTCCTGTTTAGGTTTTATACTCATGTAAAAAAAATTTGTTTCTATTTGATTCTTTAAAAAATATAATAAAGTATTAGTGTTTACTATATAGTAGTGTCAATTGGTGTTAATTATGACATGTTATGTAATATATAATATAATACCAATTTTCCATCAGATACCTTACCAATTTCGTAGGATTAAAGAGAAGACTTAAATAATTAAAATAGTAAAACAATTACTCAGCACCGTTGCATTGATTGCTACGTATAATTTACTGATTATCACTTACTGTATCAGTATTCAGTGTCTCTGCAATTCATATTTCCTATTAAATTAACGTTTGTTACGTAGAAATATCTGTTGGTGAAATAGAAATATATTTATTTTTAAATACTATTAATCCTCCTAATAATAATAATAATAATAATAATAATAATTTATTATCTGCGTATTTGTTTTGTCCTTATTACCTACCAATGACATGCAAATAAAATAATGGAATTATAACAATACCGAAATTAACCGTAAAAACCTTCACAAAAAAGTGTCTGTTCCGGTTTTTAAATTAATTTAAATAAGGGTTCCGCACAGTGGTATAAAAGACGATTTTAGGCGGCCAAAAGTACTATTCTTAAAACTAAAAAATTATTGTTTTTTTTTATCAATAATTTATCGTTACAATATTCTGATGCTTAAACCAGAATTTCAAAAGAATTAATTAACATACACCTGACTTACAACTGTTAGTATAAAGTATATACATTATTTGATTGATATTTTCCAACTTTTATACATTTTCTTATTATTTAATATTCATATACTATTCAACGATAAAAAAAGAATTTTTTTTACACAGTTATTACATTGTGTATCTACATACAGAAAAATATGAACAGGATTTATCAGATGATGTCAAAAAATAAAAAAAATAAGAAATTTAGGTACTATATATTGTTTGATTAATCAGTCAATCTGATTTCAGAAAAGGATTTATTTATGTCACTTTCTCCGTCTTCATCTGATTCTGGTATTATCAATAATTTTTTGACATCATCTGATAAATCCTGTTCATATTTTTCTGACTCATTACGAATGGATGAAATGTATGGGTCTGAAGAAATTAGCAATATATTATGTACAATTATTTATTTAAAGAAAACCAATTTTGTAAATTACTATTGTAACTGAATGCAACAAATGTTAATATTTTTAAATTACTATCATCTTCCTTTACTATATGTATGTATTGAATAGTTGGTAAAATTGCGTAAATTTCAGTATCATTAAGAAATGTTCTCCAAAGTTCTAAAATCATTAAAACACTTAATATTTAAAGCATATATATTATATATATATATAAAAATGAATTAGAATAAATAAATAATATTTCGAATTACATTTACGACAATTATATAACAATCGTATAAATAAAAAATAAAAGTTTATCGTTTCACGTGAAAAAACTAAATAATATAAAAAGCGTGATTTTTTCGGTAAAACGTCATATTTATAAAGAAAACCATTTTTGTAAATTACTGTTGAAACTGAAAGCAAAAAATGTTTATATTTTCAAAGAGCTATCAATTTCCTTTACAATATGTATTGAATAGTTAGTAAAACTGCGTAAATTTAACTATTACTCCTCAAAAGTTCAAAAACAACTAAAACTCTTAAAATATTCATAATATAGCAATTACGAAAAAAATAAAAAAATAATATGTCGTTACATGTAGATATACAATTTAATAACTGTGTAAAAAAAATTCTTTTTTTATCGTTGAATAGTACGTGAATATTAAATAATAAGAAAATGTATAAAAGTTGGAAAATATCAATCAAATAATGTATATATTTTATACTAACAGTTGTAAGTCAGGTATATGTTAATTAATTCTTTTGAAATTCTGGTTTAAGCGTCAGAATATTGTAACGATAAATTATTAATAAAAAAAAATAATAATTTTTTAGTTTTAAAAATAGTACTTTTAGCCGCTTAAAATCGTCTTTTATACGACTGTGTTCCGGTGGGGTTTCAGCAAGGTTCCGGTTCCCAATATTTAAACGGTTCCAGACCCTGCTTTAAATACTTTAAACTCATAAACTCCTCGTCCTAAATTCGATTTTTATGTATCGAAATACTTAGAAAAATATTCTGCTTTGGAATATGAAATTAAAACTCTATGTTTTCATTCAAAAAAGTAAAAAACTTAAAAAGATATAAGGATAAAAAATATTTTCAAAAACATTAATACTTTTTTAAATAATGAGTGTTTCATGGTAAGCGAATCACCTTGTATGATATAATAATATATAATATAATATGATAAATATAATGTAATAATATATAATATAATATGATAAATATAATGTAATAATATAATAATATATAATAATCAATGGTTACTTATTAGTTATTAATACATATTTATGATTCATACATTTTCTTCAAAGTGGATATTGTTGAGTAGCGTGCTGTGTCACACAATCACCACTTTATATGAGACGACGATTTTCTCATATTATATTCCTTTTTGGTTGGTAAATTATTTTTCATTAATACGTTGATGATAAATATATCTTAACAGATATAGTTGAAATTTACAACAATTCACATTTCTATTTTTTTTTTTTTTTATAGGTAACTCACCTCTACAATATTCAAGTTTAAACAGACAGTATAAACACAAAATATGTGAAATAGCTAGTAAGTAATGGAAATATTGGATTTAAATACTTCATATTTATCTCTTGTACCCTAAGTCCCTAAAGTTACATATTGTATAAAACGATATCTGCAAACATGAAACAATATCGTAATAAGGTATAAGCAACGAAAGAGGGGGTCATAACCAGATGAATTAAATTTAGCGCCGTCGCCCGCCGCAATGGTACAATAATAATTAATAATTATTCTCAGGAAGACTGTGGCAGAATACGTCTTGTTGTGCTGCAGTTTTCTACCGACAAAAATGTTTTGGAAGCTGTAAAACGAAATAATATACGTCCAAGACGTAACACATAAACATACATTCAATTTTGTACTTACTTTACATTTAAAAATCAATTACTTCATTGCCACGGCACTCGTTACAATATAGTATTATGAAATAAATCAAATTATATATAATGTATCATTAATTCCATCAAAATTAAGTAGGTACAAAATTGGTAGGTACTAATTATTACTTGTCAATTTTAATAGAACTAAACAATTAATTATGACCCTGCTATTTTTTTTTCTTGAAAAATGTATTATAAAAAAAATTAAGTGCACATTACCTATATTATTATATAACAAATAAAATTACAGGCTATTACTTGTATGATTAAAACACGTTCAAAAATAACACGTAAATTAAAAATTAATGATAATAACTTTATGTAAATACCTAGGAATTCAAAAATGATTACGGTGGGTGCAGGGTGTATGCTATACATTTAATTATATATTTTTATTTACAAATTGGCTATAAAAACAACTATTAATTATAGAAATAAATCAAATTTAAAAAATGCAGAAGTCATGATAATATAAAATTGTGGAGACTGCAGTGATATATTACTATAAATATGGTTTTTTATTAAATATTAATAATATATTCGAAATTAATCGACATTACCAACAATGATAACAAAACTTTTTGGACATGATGTAGATATAATATCAAATTAAAATAACAATAATATTATAGGTATACCTACCTATTACAGGCTATTATAATATGTAGGACATATAACTAAATATTTTGTAGACCGTTACCGATGTGCAAGAAGTAGATATGAACAGTCATTCAGGTGGTATTGACGGAAAAAAGTACTTAACTGTACTATATAGGCGTAGCTATTGATTAAAAACAATATTATTTGCAACAGACTGTATAGTTGTAGTGCGGAGTGTGGACCTTGTTCTTGCTGTATTTTACATCATAATTTTATCATTTCCTCTCTACTTTTGTGGTTTTTTAAGATTATAGTGTAGGTTATCACAAAGGTCTTCAGTGTTGGACTATTTTTATGTGGAAATCACGATTTTGGCAATGAAACGTGTTGTGGGATTTTTCAACATGACCATAATCAGTGTTCAAGGCCATATTAAATTCATCGACGGCGCAATAGGATTAGATAGGTAAAATATTTTTGCACGGCTATTACGGACTTTCTAGCACTTATTATAACTAATTGCAGCCCACCGCCCCCAGTGGCGTATTTATTTTGTGATACGTACTTACATTAGCCAGATATTATATTATACTATACCTATACCTATAGATACTATAGTATATACCACTATTAATATAATGCGTATCATCATTACATCTTAATAATAATAATAAAAATATTATTGATAATCAAAATGTTTATCTCTTAAATCACAAAATTAAGTAGGTGGGTACCATTTCATACCGTCGGTGACCTCGAACACGAGTGAGTACTTACAATATTTACAATATTTATAAACGATCTGCTAAAACTGAAAATAAATCATAATACAGAATTATTAAGCTTCGCTGATGATACAGCTATTCTACTATCGGAATTAACTGTTGATAAACTATACAATGAAGCTAATAAAATTTTAAATACTGTTTATGCTTGGTTCTGTAAAAATAAATTAAAATTAAATCTTATGAAATCAAAATATATTTGTTTTATACAGCAACCACCAAATACATTAATACAAAATAACCTAATAGTACATTCTTAAAAATGTAATAAAACTACAAATACAGTTTGTGATCCTAAATGTATTATACTAGAAAAAGTACAGGAAATAAAATATTTAGGGATAATTATTGATGATAGATTTAAATGGGAAAGTCATATAAATTATTTAAATAACATGCTACGTAAATTCTTCTATTTCTTCAAAGATGCAAGGTATGTATTTAATAAATACTATAAAAGAATAATTTTCTTATCACTAGTACAATCAATTTACACTTACGGTATATCAATTTGGGGTGGAGCCTAAAAATATATTTTAACAAAACTTATTGTCACTATAAATTGTATTATAAAATTCTTACTAAAATTACCAATGAATACTAGCACTAATTTGATTTATGATGAATTTAATGTAAAAAATCTTAATTCTAACTATAACTTATCGGTTCTAGTTGATGTATATAAAAATAAAAATTTAATTCCTACATTAGATCATGCGCACAACACTAGATATAAGACAAAATATTAATATACTTGTACCAAATCTTAACAAAGTATTTGGTCAAAGAAGCATTTTATATACGGGTTTATATTTATTTCGTTCACTAAATATCAATATAAAAAATTATAAAGATGTCAAGCATTTCAAAAAATATATAGGTAAAACAATTAAATTTATCAAATGTGTAATTTTTATTTTTTATTTTTTAAAAATATCACCAGTTATTTATGTAAATTATTATTATTATTGTAAATTTATTATATTTATTTACGTCTCTTCGTACTTATGTTTTAATTATCAATTATCAATTATGTTAACTTTATTATATATCTATATTATTATAATCCTATTCTATTAACTAATTAGTAAAAAAAAAAAAAAAAAACCACATTGTATATATTTATTTAATCTATAAGAACTGTGCCCCCAGCACAAGCTTTGCTTAAAGGGGGTACTGCATTATATTAATCTAAATTTTGTAAAATAATTGTATGATATCCTTATGTTGCAAAAATAAAATTATTATTATTATTATTATTAATTCATTAGTCTAATTCAATCTCTTTTTGTCCATTTCGGTATGCTATGTCGGAAAAGATCGATCGACGTGGTCGTGTAATAATAATAGGTTGGTATATAAGCCGCGGCTGTATTTAATGGCTTTATTTTCGCGCAGTACCGTACCCTAGTTTTGATGATAAGCACTTGGACTTCCCTTATTATATAACAAATCAAAACCATTCGTCCATTATACTATATATTATGTATAATGTACAATATTATGATATTATACTAATAGGTACCTATACTCGGCATAGTGTTATAATTTATAATATTATCATATTTACAATGTCTAGGTTACGATGGAACACTTCTGGCATAAACGTCAAACATCCGCCCGACACTGCAGCAGCAACCGCAAATCGCAATAAGAAATAATAATAATAATATTAGTCCCGAAGGTATACTACATGCATACATAATATTACGTATACATTGGTACTTACATAATATTAATAATTATTATTGTATTGGTATTTGATCGGTTCCCATGGAAACAATTTGTTTTCTATTAATAGAAACTAATGAACTACAAATTGCGATAAATTTAATACCTGTACCTAGTATACCTATATGCGTTTTACATGAACGATATCAACCTAACTATCGACTACCTGGGTATTTAAGAGTTATTAAAGTATATTACACTCGGCGAACTGCCTCTCAGTCACGTACCCAACGTATGTACCCAACTATGCCGAGGCCGCCTACACTGAGACTTGTGCGACTTACGTCAAACAATAATGCGTCATTTAGCCGCTTAGATATAAAGATAGGAAATTTGCATATTCCCAATCCTGTAACCTTCCCGGATTAACAATTTGGTGGACAGTAGGTACATGCTACAGCATTCATGGTTTTAAGATTTTAACTTTTAGCATTAAATCCCAATCATTTTAAATTTAAAACTGTCCTAAAATGGGCTGTTTATTTGGCAAATGCTATAGCAGCAGTCATGTTCATCAAATATTGATTTTAAAAATATACCAAATTTTGGTATGACGGTTGAAGCAGTCAAAATTTATTTTAAGTGAAATTTTGAATTATTATATACAATTAATTCATATTTTTAATACGTATAGATAGGTATTATACTATTGGACGTTGGTGTCAGAATCGTGAGAATAGGTGAAAATACAATGAGTAGTTTCTATTCACAAACTATTAAAAAATATACAGCATTTTTAAGAATGAATAATAAATAATACACCTTTTAACCCATTTTATACATATTAATTTATTGTTTTATGAGCTTACTTTGATATTTTTTGGCAAATTAGCATGCATTTTTACAGTTTTAAATGTCTTAAACCTTGGTTATGCCAACCATAATTTGGGCAAACTATAATTTGTAATGACAAGTACTAATTGCTGTCCATGTTAACCAATTTATATTTTTTAACATTAATAAATTGTTCTAAAATGTTCATTCTGTTTATTTATTTATAAATTAAAGTTTTCTGTTGTTTACTCACATTGCATATTTTTTTCTTGTAGGCACATAGCGTTATCCTAGTTCATTTTTTAGGTAACTTGGCCAACATATTTTTTGTTGTCATCAAGATAGACATAATACGTATTATCAACTTAAAGTCGATTAAGAGTACTGAAAGTTGATGATTTTTTTCCACCGCTACAGATAGAGACTTAAATGGTCTGTTTTAAGGCTCCTTAACACGTCAATACTGCACGTTTACAGTTGTGCTGTCTTAGTTGCAGGACAGTTAACTTTAAGGCAGTATTGAGTTTGAATTGTTGGCGATTTATCTTGGTAAATGGACAGAGTCAATATTAGATGACCATAATAATAATATCTTATATAGAAATAAATAAATCACCTATACTAGTGATGATTTGTCAAAGAAGCTTACCAACCCAACTAGATTGATTGTGCTTTAACTAGCCGCTTGTCTCTGAGTTAAAAAAACGTATTCAAGATATCCGAGCTCATTATGACTGAATACAAAAAAGACATTTTTTTCTCGGATAAAGAGCATGTTCAGTCGCTGATATTATTTTTAGGACTTCCTACTTAATAAGATTAAGGGTTTTGTATACTATTTTATCCACTTTAAAGGGACTCGATCTCGGCCGTTTTTAAGGAGTTCAATATAGGCAATTTTCTATTTGTTTTCATGCGACACGTTTAAATGTGTGCGTAGTAATTGATCATTAGTGTGAGTGACTGTATAAAATAATTTAATTGAGCGCTGTTGCGTATTATGCACGTATAACGTATCTATGTTAATAACACATTACACAAATTAAATTACTAGAATTACTTATTAATTATTGTGCTGCCAGAAAGAATTGCTATAACTAGAATGATAACATATACAATTAAAAATTTACCTACCATCATTAGTACTTAACTAAGGTATAGTTATTACAGGACGTTCGTCTTCAAAAATCTTAGTAGGTGAACCATTTTTTATGTATGACTCTGGACAAAGTGATGAAAATAAGAGTCTTGATGTTTTCAGATTTTTGAAATATCGAAAAATCAGAATTATATTATAATGAAAATTATAACGAATATAATAAAACGTATTTAATAAAAAAAATTGTATTTTCAAATATCAAAGAGAAGCGATTTCAATGATTTCATACAAGTTATATTTGGACCCTCGTGAAGATCATAAATGATAACGAATAAATGAGGTGTTTTATTTTCACGTTTTAATATATTTAATTTTATTGCGTATTGGACGCTGTTATTATAATATTATATTATTCATCCTCATTAATTTTTTTTTTTTAAATCTTTTTACAAATTTCTGGGTTTCACTGAGATAACTCATGATGTGGAGGCTGAGGAATATTATACCTCTTAGTGTTTGAAAATATATCTTATAATCGAACTAAATAATAGGTAATATGTAGGTACTACACCTATATTATTATATGTTGGCTGACGATTTTTGGTCTAGGGAATAGACTCGAATCTAGTATACATTGTAGATTGATGGGGACTATGCACTGCCTTATTGATGCTTTATTAATATAATATGTTGTACAAGTATAACTCGTATAAATACTTGATGTTAGTAGGTACGTTATTAATTTATTGTAAATTGTAATAAATAATAATAAAATATAAATATTATATTATAATAAAAGAATCCAATCGTATAATTGTGATACAATGTGATCACTGCCAATCTTTTTTTTTTTTTTTTTTTTTTTATTTATTTGAAGTAATCTACAATCTATACATTTCTTAGTATAATAAGTAGGTTTGATAGGTGAAGTAAGAGTGATGTGAATAATATGATTAGGGAAGATACCCAGTGGTAACACCCTGTGACATGAATAATACTGCCAATCTAAAATTTAAAAAGGGTAAACAAAACAAATATGTGCATATTTATTCTTATAAAATGCATTATTTTTTAACTATAATAGGTAAGTAAACAAACAATAATAATAATAATCATCCATTTAATTTTTAACAAATTACGGGCTATGAGCTACCTATATAAACATTGCATATTTACATTATAGACAATATATTATAATTATTATGATATGATCGATAAATCTAATATAAACTCAAATATAAAATTATATACTCTCGAGGAACGCAAATGTTTTACAATAAAAATCTAAAAGCTAATATTGTGTAACAAATAAAACTAACAACAAACTTTTTTAACGTTAAGTACACGAAATAAAATACAAATTTTCTTAGTAAATTATTATACATGCGTACACATGGTGATGTGATGGTTATTATTTTGGTCAAAATTTAGTCCACGAATCATTTGAAAATAATATCAGTGTTATACACACAAAACGCGTTACAAAAATTTGAAAAATGTATACTGAGATCATAAATTATAATGAAAACCTATAATGTGTTATAACTTATAAATGTATAATATTTTTCATCAAATTATTTAGATGACTTATTATTATTAAAAATTATTATTTTTTGGACCAAATCGTGATATTTTCATGCCATATCGTAATAAATCGGGGTCATCAATTTCAAAACTAGTACCTATTAAAAATATTTTAAAAATATTTTATTTAAGTAAACAACATGAATAGATAATAGCAAATAATATTCAATTAATTTTAATATGTATTGGTAAATAAAAATTAATTTCACTAATTGAAAGTAGATATTGTATAATATAATGTTTACATAATATACCTAATTTATACCAATATCATACAATTTCGGAATTTTTTTTTGTTGGTAATCTGACGATTATATTTCATTATTTTTATCTCCTATTTTATGATTTTAACATACCTATATGCCTATATGTACCTACTTAAAATATAATATAAATATATAAAATAGATGAATATGTGTTTTAATCGATTTTAACCGGTAATGAATGTTTTAGTTTGGTAGACAGCTGTTGCAGTAAACAAAACCAATCTATACAATTAGTGTAAATTTATCTTATTAGTTGGATAATGCATACATATTACCAATCGATTCCGTATTACAGTGATTTATTAAAATTAGCATAATATAAACATATTACGACATATTTGAACAATAATGGTGTACATACGTACTACAGTAACCAATAACATAATATATATTCTATTATAATATGTACATCTTAGTTTATTATTAGTCTTTAGGCCACTATACTATTTAAATATTATATTATATTATTTGTATATTTTTCAATTATTGCTATCTAAATTATTTCTGTACTTAATTATTTATGGGCGCTAGTTTATTGTACCTATAAAATTACGCCTACACCTTATTCCCATATTTGTTATACTAGGTATATGCAAAATTTCCGTTTTTGCATTTAATAAACAATAATAATAATAGTAATAATCACCAATATTTAAATCTCAGTGTATAGCTGTTTTATAGTTTATAGTATTAATATAATATTAATTGTCAAGTTGTTTTAAACCCGTATTTGAGCACTATTGTAAAACTAAAAACAAAATCGGTCACAATAGATTATTGAAAATACTAAATAGGGATTGTGAATCAAATTTTTAGTTAATATGACGTGATAATATGGTGATCAACCTTTTGATTTCACCAAAGGGTGCATGAAAATTTCACTAGTACATTTATTGTTCTGGAAATGTACCTAAACTCCACCATTATAAATGTATGTAAACTAATAAACTTAACCGATATTATTGAAAAAAAAATGTATACAATGTATGCACAATAATTGTTCTGTATACAATATTAATGTAATGAAAAATAAATAAATTTAAACTTAATTTGTCAACTATGATTAGATGCCTACGAGACTGGTGAAATGAAATGGAGATGTATTAACAAATTATGATTATTTTATGTATGTTATATTATAAATTTTTACCTGTTTTTTTTCTTATTGGTATTTAAATAGATTCAATTTTGCATGGTTTATTTTTGGCAGAATTACAGTTAAATAGGTACTTGTGTTAGAGTTAACATTCGACCATTAAAACGATCGATCTAGATGGAAAAACTGTAATAAATAAATATTCAACAATATACATATTTTCACTATTGAAATGATGTATGTTTATTGTGTGTGATGCCGTCATAGTTACTTGTAAAGTTGTAACTACGATGAAATGTATTTAATAATAGTAATAAACATATAGTAACTATGTACATACAAGTATGTATCCATTTTATTATATTTATCATATTATATATCTATATATTTTTATGCTTATCTGAACATTTCTAAGCAATTGTATAAAAAGAGCTTTTACCTAATTATTAACTTATTAATGAATGGTACTAAAAATAAATGAGAATTTGACAATTTTAAAAATAAATAAATAATATTGTATAACATTGTATAATTGAAATAGTAAGTAATAAAGAGAGTTGAAAATGAGGAACGATCGATTCACGTGGCTACAAAAAGAAAAAAGAAAAAAAAACTGATTCTGTTTTTAAAATATAGGTATGTTTATAATCAGCATTAACGATCGCTATCAAAAGATAACTATTGGACAAAAACACAAAAATCGGATTTGTGTAAAACTACTATGGCGTAACGCGTCACACCTTCTCCTATGCCGCGCAGAAGATATAGTTATTGTTTCGCAAGGGTGCAGTTAAAGTGGTCTCCTCGTTTTTGATAATTTCGGGGGCCCTGAGCGACCACATCGGAAAACCGAAATGCATCTCAGTCGGTTTTTTACACCCCCCCAAAATAAAATGCCGAGTGTCTGCGACGCGATCATTACGACAGCGGATCGTTCTTCGATTGTCATGCGGACGCGCGTCACTCGGAGACCGTCGTGGACGTTGGACACTCGTCAATGACGTTTATTGAACACTCACTTCCGGCGTCGGACGTGTCTTGCAGCTCGTCGGTCGTGGTCGTGGACGACACCCGACTGCCGGGGTCGTGTTGAAGGTACGCCGCCACTACCGGTCCGTACTCGTAACAGTAGTACGGGGCAGCGCCGGAAGCGGCGACGGCGCCCGGAGGAAAATGATGCAACCCGTTGCCGAAAGTGGGCTGGTGGTGCAAGTGACCGACCGGGGCGTGTTCAGCACCTCCACGGTGGAGGCGTTGATGGTGTAAGTGGCTTCGGTGATGGTGCAATTGCTGTTGCAAAAGCTGCTGCATTCGGTAATCACCACTAGCAGCCGCCGCCGCAGCCGCTGCAGCAGCCGCCGCCACTGCCACGGCACCCTGGGCTGCGTGTCTGGACGACTGACGGTGATAGGCCTCGGGCGACATCTGGTGCGTGGCCTCTTTGGGACACTCGTCGTCGCGGACCAGGACTTTTACCGCCACTCTTTTGGCAGGTGGACTACCTCCACCACCTCCACCACCCCCGGACGGAACTTGCAGCTGCTTGCGTTTGGTCTTGTATCGCCTGTTCTGGAACCATATCTTCACCTGAGTCTCGGTCAGCTTCAATGAGTGGGCCAGGTCAGCACGTTCCGGGCCCGACAGGTAACGCTGCTGGTTGAACCGCCGTTCCAACTCGAACACCTTCGTGACAGACAGTAAAAACCAAATAGTTAGGTGTTAAATTGTATATAACAATTTTGTGGGTAGGTACAGGCGGCGAATCGTTTACCTCCAAAGTACAGAGTCCTATAGACTATACACCATAGTTATATAGTTTCTAATTTTTTTTTTTATTAAAAAGGTACCTACTTAAATTTTTGATGAGTGCTATAATAGTGGAACACTACTTTTTTATGGTACCTTCCTACTCCTGGCCTTTGTTTTACTACATTCACTTTTAACTTAAAATGCTTATTTGCAAAAATAAAACTATTAATTCAATATTCCACCATTTAAAATATTTAGCGAGCTGCAAATTTTCAAGGCTGGGCATTAACGAGTTAAAAAGTTAAAGTTAAGTTAATTAGTTAATTTTATATTAACTTTTTAACTTAACTAGTTAATTTTGGCTTTTCATTAACTTAACTGTTAACTTACTAAATTTCTTTTTTAATTAACGTGAAATTAGCGAGTTAATTTTTCATTTCAAGAAGTAAGTTAAGTTAATTTATTTTGTTTTTAATTTTATCATATTTCACTACTTCAGTATATTTCGTTTTCATGTCAAAAAATATTTACCCGTGAATTGTTTAAAGAAAAAAATGTATATAATTCGAATTTAACTAATATGGAAACAACACTGTATAAGATATAAACACTATAGTCTATAATTTAGTTTTGGGTTGGAAAAAAATTAAGTATGTTAGCATTGTATAAACAAATTAACTTTTTTTTAACTTAATAAAAAGTTAACAAAAAGTATGTATTAACTTTTAACTTAACTGAGTTCACCTATATAGTTAAATTAACTTTTAACTTTTAACTTTTTGTTATTGGTGCATATTAACTTAACTTAACTGAGTTAAAAAAAATCATTAACTTGCCCAGCCTTGCAAATTTTGGTGTTTGGATGATGTTTAGTACCTAGGTATATAGCTAGTACTGACCTGGGTGTGAGAGAAAGCTGCTCTAGACCGTTTTTTGCGTTGTTGTATGTGCAGTGGCCTCTCACTGTGAGTCCGCAGGAATCGTGAAAGTGCACTCCGGTGGTCTCCCGTCCGGTTAAATATAAAGTCCCCGTTACCCAAAAGTTCGATTCTCCTCCGGTATTCGATATCATGGAACTTAAGATCATCTGAAACACGTAAATTAACTATAAATATATTATGTTCAATGAAGTCTTTGCAACCGCATCGATGGTACACATATCAACCTAATGTAAGATCGGTTGACGGTTTGAATAGACAGGTAATATCTTATCTAACCAAACCCAAAACACATCATCCACATCTAATCTAAAAGGCAGTATTTATGTTACAAGGAAATATTTGAAGGGGCCTCCAAATTGAAAAAAAATTTGGTCGCTTCACTCGCATTAAATATTCAATCTAACACGATTACCTATAAATAAAATGTTTCATGCGAAAACGTATTTTTAGTTTGGTGGGGGCTGAGGAAACGGCATATGAGGAAAATGCTTTGTTCGGTTGTAAGGGGTTTTTTGAAAAATTTTGCGTGAGGTCGTACAAATTCGTACAAATTCCGTACTAAATATCTGCATAGAAGTTTCACATAAATAAGTTGTTTTGGAAATAGGGGGGGGAGGGGTGGAGAAGCGTTTCTATAGCCCCCTCACATAAATTTTTTGAAAACTTTGAAAAAAAAATGTGTACAAATTTGGTACTAAATATCGGCCAAAAAAAAATTGCAAAAACACAATATGAGGGGGGGTTAGGGAAACATACGAGGATATTTCGGTCTTCGACGATTTTAGTCTTCTACGTATACATTGAAATATGATGAAATATATGATTGAAATATAATGTATACATTGCCAGGAAGTGAGGTGGAAGAAAGTTGCTTTATTAATGGATTACTGTGAGAGTTTAAGTTGGAGTGAAATTTAGAGTAATTTGCTTTTGCTAATTGATAAGTGTAGGAATTTTTAGGTCTTTGTGAAGGTTATTGTTTGTGAAATACCAAGGAGAAGATGTTATTAATCATAGGCAGATAGATTGAAAATCTTGAAGCGTGTTGGTGTTAGAGGGCTTTGCAGAGCCCCATAACTGGATACCATATGTCCAAGCTGGTCGAATTATTGATTTGTATATAGTAAGTTTATTGGAAATGGAAAGTTTGGATTTTAAGAGTGGTCTAAGGATATGAAGTCTAGAGTTAACAGTTTTGCGTTTAAGTTTAATGTGTGGGCTCCAGGTTAAGCGTTTGTTAAGAGTTAGCCCAAGGTATTTAATTTCGTTTGCCTTAGGAATTGTTATATTGTTTAACGTGAAATGCGGAGAATCGAGATTACGTAGTGAAAAAGTTACTTGAACAGATTTAGTTTCGTTTATTTTGATTTTCCATCTGTTTGCCCACAAGCTGATCATATTTAAATGGCTTGGGATCATTTCACTGACTGTGACGTGGCTTTCGTGGGAGACGGTTATTAGCGTGTCATCAGCGTATGTGCTTAAAGATGTATAAAATGTCTTGGGTATGTCATGAGTGAAAATCGAGTAAAGGAATGGAGCGGTGTCGCTTACTTGTGGGACTCCAGCTCTAATAGTGTAACGGGTTGAGTAGGTGTTGTTTAGGCGAATAGTAAAGAAACAATTTGACAGATATGATTTTATCAAGAGGAAAAGAGGGACGGGTAAGAACTTTTTAAGTTTGTACATTAGTCCGTCGTGCCAAACCCGATCAAAGGCTTGGGAGATGTCAAGGAATACTGCTGTACAGAGCTGGTTTTTTTTCCAGGGAGCTGGATATGATTTTGACTGTTCTGTATAATTGGTGCAATGTACAATATTTTGATCTGAATCCGAATTGTGTGTGTGGAATTATGTATTTTGAAGAAGCAAAATGAATAAGTCTTTTTAAAAGAATTTTCTCAACAATTTTAGAAAAGGTTGTGAGAAGACTTATGGGTCTGTAAGAGGCAGGATCTTGTGGTGGTTTATTGGGCTTAAGTATAAGAATAACGACCGAGTATTTCCAAGTGTTTGGAAAGTACGATAGTCTAAAAATGGCGTTGAATATGTGTGATAAAAAAATGATAATTTTTTTGGGAATGTTCTTTGTAATAACATTACTAATTAGATCATGACCTGGTGATTTTTTAATAGGGAGTTGCTTGATAATATGTTCAATTTCACCCGGAGAGGTGTTTTTAGCGGGAAGTGACATGGGAAGGGGTGAATTGAGAGAGCTATCCACTATTTCTAGTTGTGATGCACTAGGCTGTATATCATGAGGAGGAAAGTACCTACAATTATTTTTATAGTAAACAATATTGTAAAATATTTGGTACCATGTTTTAAATTTATTGTCATGTGCTTTCAGTCTTAAATTCATAATTAGTTTTTAAAATACAGTTTTAACTTTGTAAAAATGTAAACGATTAATAATAGAGATGATTAACATATTATTAAGTTGTTAGGTATTATAGCTAGTCAAAAATATTGAGTATTCATATTTATAAGCAATTAATATAAATTATAAATTATAAGCATTTAAAGTTCAAATTTTGATAAAATACGTTGAAATAATGAAAATTTTCAAACGATGGTTAATAATATTTTATTTTTTTTTTTTTAATTTGTAGGTATCCTGTAAAATATAAATCATTTGCGTTTCGATTTTCAGATGGACTGGCCTCTCTATATTACTAAATGATCTAGATTCTAGATTTGTGGTTTTTATTCTACTAAAAAAATACACAGTATCAACCTATACAATTTAAAATGTATGTATTTTTTTTTACAGATCCTAATATAACTTATATCTGGAATAACAACATTGATACAAATGAATGAACACCCATTTATATGGCAAACAATTAATTCTACAGTGAATTTCTATAAAAAAATTGAATATATCGAATTAGAGAACAAGCTGCCGTGCACTATACTATAAATTATTGTATTATAAATGTCAGCAAAAATACAATAGTGATATCTCATTAACTTTATTCATTCGTATAAAATCATATTTAGGGTCATATTATCACAGTCGGGCTTCGGCAGCCAAAGCGATAACATGTGCGCTGTTCCGTAATGTGTTACGTATCTTATCAGTTTATATTTAATTGCCATGGCTAACGTGGTTTCTCCTATCGTTATAATTAACAAAAACACCGTTCGCAAATC